>NW_027527449.1:5103991-5106527 GCF_008692635.1 Crocuta crocuta | reverse complement strand
GCCTGGAGGGCCCTTTGCCTCCCACCCCCACCCCCACGGCGAACCAGCCCAGGTTCTCCCGTGTCCAACCCGCGCCCACCTTTTTCCCTTCCCCGGGGAAAATCAGCGGAGTGCAGGGCTCGCAGGTACTGGACGGTCATCTCGAGGATCTCCGCTTTCTCCAGCTTCCCAGAACTCTGCAAAAGGAGGGAGCGCTCCTCGCAGCGACCCCGTGGGCGCTAGTCAACCCCCGCAGGCTGGGTGCACCGCCTAATCCGGAGCAGCGAGCAGGGCGCTGGGGGATCCATGCGAGGCCGCCTGGGGCTCGCCTAGCGTTCGGGCCCCGGGGAGAGGAGCCCACAGCAAAGCCCCTCTCCGTCTCCAGATTCCCTGCATCCCTGCTAAGCGTGGCGGCGGAGGGTCCCCGGCGCCGGACTCGGTTCCCTCGGCCTTTGACGTTACCTGCTTCGCCAGGGCCATGGGCACCGTCTTGCCCAGCTCGTTCAAGCAGCGGTTAATCCGGTCCCTCCTCCGCTTTTCTATCACTTTGTGGGAAACAGGGGTTCTCTGCGAACAGAGGTTTGTACGTTTAGGATAGTGTTGCTCAGGGAGTCGTCAGAGTCATGGCTGCAGCTGCGTGTCCGTTGGCCTCCCAGCCCCCAACGCGGCCCAGGGACTCCCCCCCCCCTCCCCGGACGGGGGTCCCTGCCCCTCCACACGAGGGTTAGAGGAGCTCTGCCCTCTCACGCCCGCGCTGGTGCGCTCCTCCTCCGGCCGCCCGCCCGGCTCGGGCCACGCCGGCCAGCTGAGCGCCAGGGCACTGGGGAGGTGGCCACCGGCCTCCCGAGTCGAGGAGGCTCCTCCGTCCTCCTTCCCCGCCCAGACGACTCAAGCTTCCTCCGCACGAGCGTCCCGGGTGCCACGTCCCTGCCGTCGGTCCAGCCAGGTGGCGGCTCCGGGAGTCAGACGCCCCCCACTGTCAGGGCGCAAGGGCTGTCCGGGCTCAGCCGACTCACTTTGCGTTCCTTGAGCTTGTCTGACATCCTGGTCAGGACGCGCCCTCGGGAGAGGCGGTGGCGCGAGTCACCCGTCCACTTTCCGCCTCGTGTGCCTCCTCGAGTGTCCCAGGTAGACTGCAGCCTCCCCACTCCGAGGGGCTGCCTTATAAAGCGGTCATTTAGGACTCCAAGTGCATTCACGAGTTGAATGATTCCATAGGATTAGGGGAGCTGCGTTTGGGGGATGTATGCATTCAAGATCAGTTTTAAAGAAGTTAAGGGGGAAAAAAATAGCAGCCGAGGGGGGTGAGCTGGGGGCAGATCAGCTTTGTTAATCCACGTGGCCNCGGCGGGGCAGGGAGCGCCCGCAGCAGGCGCAGAGCGCAGGGGCGCAGCGGCCGCGGGCACCGGGGGGCGAGGACCCTCACAAAAACAGTGTCGCCTCCTTTAGTCCCACCGCTGAGTCTCACACGATTGCCTGTTTACAAATCCCAGCAAGCCCGCAGTCCCAGCGCCGAGTGCGTTTTAAAGCCTGTCCAGAGTCATTAAAGTAATTAAGTAAGCCTTTAATAGGCTGTTCCGCCGGGTTCAAGGGAGAGCTCTTGGAGACGGAGGCGCCCTGTTTGTTCCCAGGCTTTTCTCACACGACTTGGTGACACGTCCATCTCCCCCCTTTTTGTTTACACCGCTTTATTTGTCCGGACATCCCGGCAGGTGTGGGGCTGCGGCTGGCACACGAGGCTCCCGCCTCCCCTCGCCCCCCCCGCCGGTCTCTGGCACGCGACGTTCCCCCCCTGCTCCCTGACCACGTCTCTTGCTTTCTTTTCTCCCCCCGTCGGGCTCTCTCTTCGCGGGGGGAAGAGGCTCAATTTGTAGCCTATTATCCTATGCGAAAATGTCCATTGAAAAGTATGAATAGTTTCATTGGGCTAAATTTTAATAATGCCAGAGGGTGAGGGGAGTAGAGACAGGAGGGNAGTGGGCCGAGGAGAAGAAAGGGGGAATGCAGCTGGCCCAGGCGAGCATTATGCGACGTCACCTGCGAGAGGGGGCGCCTACAGACCCCTATTCATTTGCCTAATTTTGGTCAATTTAACAAACTTCAGGAGAAATTATTGTGGCTTTGTCAGGGAGGGTGAAGCCTTCTGATCGAATTAACAGCATGTTTTGATCCGGTAAATGTCATTAGAAAGGGAGAAACAATCGCGCTTAGAGGGCTCTGAGTAATGCGCCCAAGTGGAGACGCCAAAGCGCACGGCTCACAAAGGGAGCAAGTAGCTGCCACAGGGAACTTTTGTACCCGCCCATCGCCCAAGTTTTGACACAAAAAGGCATTATTTCATACTTGAATACGTTTAATCCAACGATTGTCTATTTTCTGCAAACATATTTTCACAGCATTGTTAACTTTTTATGTCCCCCTTTCGCGGGCGCCTTTTCTTAACGTTTGGGGGCGGGAGAGCGCAGACACTTTGGGCATCAATATTTGTCACTGAAAAGGGCTCCGTGAAGTTAGGGAAGTTGATCTCTTTTTTATGGTTTTAGAGAGCGAATATATC
>NW_027527449.1:5035275-5103849 GCF_008692635.1 Crocuta crocuta | reverse complement strand
GCCCGGGGGGAAGGAGGGGGCGGCGGCGGCTGGGCATTCCCTCCCCCTCCCGCGCCTCTGCGGGCAGCCAGGCCGGCGGCCGGGGGCCTCCTCCCCCACCCACCGGGCTCGCTCCCAGTTGCTGCCTCGGACCCGCACTCTGGGGGCTCCAGGCCTGCGGGCTGTGGGTGGGGTGTGAGCTTTCTTGCAGATGGAAACTATAAAGACGGCTTTTACGACCTGACCTAGAGCCACCGAGCTCTCACGTTTTTCTGATCTGTCCCATCCGAGAACCGAGCCCTCTCCTTAGATAGCCTTCCCTCCCTTTTCTGCCCCACACCTCGCCTAAATTCTCTCCGCTCTGCTGGACCGTGGCAGGGCCCGGGCTCTCCCTTGGGTGTCGTTAGTCCTCGGCAGAGGTGGCTAAGGAGGAGCCCCACTCGCTGGGGGACCTGGGGAGCTCCTAGGGCGCAGAGGCGGGCGTGGGGTGCTGGGCCTTGGGGAAGAGCGCGGCCCACCCGCCGCGGCCTGGAGGTGTGCGGCTCGGTGGGCACCACGCACCCCTAGGGTGTCCCTCTCTTTCTTGCTTTCAGTCTCCTTAGGACGTTTCTTTTCTCCTTCACGCCAGATTGGACACGACCCGCACGCTCCCGCGCAGGTTGCCCTCCCAGCCGCCGGTGCTCTCAGGGGTTGTCGATTTCAGTATATTCACTCGCTCACAAAGGGATTAAACACGAACCCTTATCATCCAAATTAACTAACGTGAATGGGTAAAAGGGAGCGCGCACACTTCTCACCCCACCCCACCCCCCTTTTAAGCCAGCGGACTAGGAGTTGATCCTCTTACTGCTGGTGTTAACCGCCAGCTGCAGGCACCTTCCACGGGCCAAATTTCATTCTGTGCGAACTGTTTAATTTCTCGTGTTTGCTTGAGGAGCTGGGCCCCAGGGCTGTAAGTACCCGTGTGTGGCTTGGGGGTTGGGGGAGGGAGGGAGGCAAGTAAAGGTGGGGAGGTGGGTGCAGGCGCGCGCATCCTCACCAAGTTCCCCAGCAGCTGCAGCCCTTGCTGGGAGGCGGGACGTCAGTTCGGTTCTGATGAGGCTAGGACTGTATTCCGTCGGGGCCGGGAGCCTCCAGTGGCACTGCCAGGAATTGGGGCGCCAGGACCCTCAAGGCCATCTGCCCTTGAACCCTCCTCTTCAGGGTGACAATAGTGTTTCCGGGATCTTGACCTAGTTTCCACCCAGAACCAAGCAGAGTCGTGAAGCGCTGTGAGTGCTGGAACCGAGGGTCCCTCACACCTCACTCCCCCCTTACCGGCTGGGCCAGACTTGGGGCTGGGCCTCAGTGCCCTCTTCTGTGAAATGGAGATAATTATCGGATCTGCTCGGTCATAGTGTGGCCGCTGAAACAAACGTAAGTAAACATAAGCAAGGCACCTCGAACCAGACTGAAGTGCTCCATTACTGGTTTCGTTTTGCCCAGAAGTCTCTTCTAGTGTGGCTCTCCGGTAGTAAGTAGTGTTTTGTGGGGTTGGCACCCTTGTGTGATATTTTCATTCGTTTCATATTTTTTCCTCCTATGTGAGTAAGCCTCGCTTTCCTGAAAAGGCCACAGAACTTTCTCCTGAAGTTTGTTCAGGTGACCCAAACTAGGCAAATGATAGGGGCATTGGATGCTCGCTCTCGCAGGTGATGTCACCTGGTGCTTGCTGCCCAGCTGGGTCCTCTCGGTGCGTGGGAGACTGAAAAAGACTTTAAGTGCAGGTGCCTCTTAACATCGTAGTCACTTCAAGTGGGTCAGGCTTGAGCATAGAAGAACTAGGAAGACTACTTAGGAACTAGACAATGCTAATTAACTGTTAGTGTGCACATAGACTCCTGGTGTCTAAAGACCATCGCTGGAGAATACCCCAGTCACCGGCAGAATATATTTGTTACTGTTGTTAATATTGTTATTTTTACTATTATAATTATTTTTTTGCTTCATAGAGTTGACCTGTAGCTTCCAAACACCAAAAGCTGGATTCTTTTGTGTTTCTTTAGAATACTGGCAGTCAAGGATTTATGGATTGGGGAAGGGGAAGGGGAAAAGAATAGAAAGGGAAAAAAATATAGCTCGTATTTGATAATTTCAGCCAAATTGCTCTCAGGTAAAGTGTTCTGGGTAATTTCAAATCTCTCCCTCCAACGCGCACCTCCAGTGCAGGTTTTTCTAGTTGCATTAATGGGACTGGGGATTTAATCAAGTGAGAAAATGTGAGTCTTGTCAGAGAGTGGAGGAAGCACAGCTGTGGCTGACCCGAATGTGCTGCTCAGGTCCCCACAAGACGAGGCATCAAGGGACCCGAACTCCTAGGCTCTGTTTTTGAAGTGAGTAGCATCACAGACCGTGGGATGGCAGGATGTTTCCTCTGAGAGGAGCCTGAAAGACCACAACCTCCAACACCCCCTTTTACTGTGGGAGGATCTGAGCAGTGCCCAGTGATGCACAGCGAGCCGCTGCCACAGAGTGTCTGTCTGTGGATTTGCTGTGTGACCCCCATGGCCAACTGCTTCTGTTTACTCTCTGTTACTGTGAAGGAGAGTCCTGTCAGGGTCACTGCGATTTCGCACGGCGAGCTTTGTGTAGAACATCCTGCCGCCTCTGTGACTGCTGTGGAGGCATCAGCTGCGTCCTGGAGCCTCCCTCCCGTGCTGCTACTTCTCACAGGTCCTCTGATAACAGTGTTGTGAGCACTGGTAGCAGTCACAAGCTGGGAATACCAAGTAGACAGGGCCATGGGCCACGGGCTTGTCATGAGCTGTCGGCACAGAGCCCGATGCGGGGCTTGAACCTGTGACCATGAGATCATGATCTGAGCCAGAGTCAGACACTTAACCGACTGAGCCACCCAGGTGCCCCTCGTTTTAGGTATAGTACCGGGTAGTCTTTGCCAAACAAGGTCGCAGCTCTGAAACCACACTTGCTAATCAGCACCACTGTTTATCCAAATGCTTTTCAGCTTCTCTACCCTTCTGGAAATCTTGAGACCTCACACACCTGCTACTGGGATTCGATGCCTTCAGAAAGTTGGTTTGTTTTTGTTTTAAGTAAAAACAAAGTGCTCTAATCCCTGGCTGCTCAAACGCGGTTCTCAGCAGAGTCTTCACCGCCAGGGGGTTCATTAGAAATGCGGAAACCCAGGCTCCTCCCCCGACCTCACGGAATCTGAATCTGCATTTCAGCAAGATCCCCAGTTGACTCCAGGGTACTTGAGAGTTCTAGAAGCACTGTTCTTGCTGAAGTTGGAGGCCACCATTTGGTATGTAACAGCCGATGGTTACCTGATGGGCAGATCCCAGGTGGGAATGGCCATCCCTGGATGAAAACTGGAGAGCAAAGGTCGCGGGGGCTTTCAGGCCATCCCAGGTGGTGGATTGGAGAGAGTGAAAGGCCTGCCATGAACACGGGGGGCTTTGTAGCTCTGCCTTTTCAAATATTCGACAGAGTATTTACAGCACTTCCCTTGAGTACTGTGCACTGTATGCAATGATTTGTTTCCTGCTTGTCCCTCCAGGATTTGAAAACGTAGTTGCTTTCACATGTGGTTTTTCATCATAGTTTTGTGGAATGAAGAAAAACTGGGAGAGGCGCCCGACGATGATTTCGGCATCAGTGCTGGAGCTAATGCTAGAGGCGATCTCTGACGGGACCCCATATCGTCATATTTTACCTTTTATTTTTGGACTTTTAAGAGAACTGCAAGAACCAAGGGATGTATAGATATAACTACTGAGAAAGAATACTCTTAGGGAGATTGCAGGATGGATGAAGCTGTTGCTTTCCATGTTTTGATGTTAACATTACTTAGGAAAGTGTGGTACAGATGCTGTGAATGGTGTCTCTTGTGGGCTTTGATTATTCGAGGCAACTGGCTTTCTTAGGGGCCAGTGATTACAGCTTTTTGCTCTCGGTTAACTTGAGTGGCCGTCCGGAAGTTCTTCCCAAAGGAGCTATGGCTCTTTCTATAGCATAAAGATTTCATCTCTCCAGGGTAAATTTGCACAGAAAACTAGAAGTATAGGATACTGAAAATAAGAAATCCTGGTAAATTACAGTACACGACAGAGATCTTGCGGAGAAGATTCAGCTTGCGGAGTAATGTAAATTACAGGAATGTTAATAACCATTCCATTGTATGGGGCTGTACTCCAGTAGCAGAGATCTGAGGGTGGGTCACCCGATTTGTGTGGGCAGGTGAGTGCAGGTGTGTGCAGGCTGGGTTCCTCCTCTTCCTCCCTGTCTTCTTCATTCATTCACCGCCTGATCCAGCATTCCCTGTGTGCCAGACAATGGACAGGGTGACATTGGAGCCATTGAGAACAAACGTAGAGTTTTTGAAGAATCTGTAAATTCTCATGGGTGACAAGAAGGACCCACTCTGTTTCTTTACATTAATCTTACCAATTAGACGTGAATTTGAGGAATTCTAAGTCCTTTTGTTTAAAAACTTCACTGCCTCTTAGAGCATGAGGGATTCATCTTGTGGTGAATTGGCATAACTCGATTTTGTCTTTCATAACCCCAAATTAGAAGGATGCTGTCAAGAAAATAAATTGTGATTGAGTTAGCGTATAATTTTGGGAGACCTGGTCTATTCCTTTCCTGTGGCTGCTGTAACAAATTACCACAAATTACCTTAAACTTGAAATAAGAAAGTTTATTCTTGCACAGGCTGGAGGTCAGAAGTGTAGAATCAGTGGCACTGGGCTGAAATCAAGCGTCAGCTGGGCCATGTTCCCTCTGGGGGGTCTAGAGCAGAGTCTCTTTCTTGCGTTTTCAGCTTGGTGCCTGGCAGCATCCATGGCTTGTGTTTGCCTTACTCCACTCTCTGCCTCCAGGGTCACATTGTCTTCTCTTCTGTACCTCCCTCTCTATTATAAGGATACTTAGAATACTTAAGGATCCGCCTGGTCAATCTCCCTATCTCAGGATGCTTAACTTAATCAAACATGCAAAGTCTTTTGTGTGTGTGACATTTGTAAGTAACATTCATCTGCTCCAGGAATGAGGATGCAGATGTCTCTGGGGTGGGGGTGGGGGGCGTTATTTAGCCTCCTATTGCTCGTGAAGTACCATAGTGGGAGCTAAGACAGCATGCACACGTATGTCCTGAGAGCAAGGCAGGAGAGGAGCAGAGACATGGACCAGGGGAGGTGGCGGAGAGGGGAAAGAGAGGCATGTTCTGGGGGCGCCTAGGGGGCTCAGTTGGTTGAGCGTCTGACTTCAGCTCAGGTCCTGATCTCCTGGTTCGTGAGTTCAAGCCCCATGTCGGGCTCTGTGCTGCCAGCTCAGATCTTGGAGCCTGTTTCAGATTCTGTGCCCTCCTGTCTCTCTGCCCCTCTTGCATTTGCTCGCGCGTGTGCACGCTCTCTCGCTCTCTCTCTCCAGAATAAACATTGAAAAAAAATAGAAAGGCATGTTCTGTTTCCAAACTTCCCAGAGCTACCCTTCCTGCCTTCTGTCTTTCGCCCATTTCCCCTTCTCCCTCTTGATCCTTCTATCTTTTCTTCTCACGGACCCCCCCTGCTCCCAGGCTTCCTGGGATTAAAGCTGCGCTGACCTATTTATGCTGCATCCTGACCTGGTGTATGTTACATCTTTAATTTATAACCTACACCCTTGTTATCATATACATACACACGTGTATGATACACACTAGGCACGCATATACACACACAGATACATACACACATGGCTCTGTCTCAAAGCTAGCTAACTAAGAAGCTGGGGTGCCTCGGTGGCTCAGTCTGTTAAGCATCTGACTCGGGCTCAGGTCATGATCTCACGATTCATGGGTTTGAGGCCCACATCGGGCTTGTTCTTCTTGGCACAGAGCCCATTTCAGATTTTCTGCCCTTCCTCCACTCATTCTCTCTCTCTCAAAAATAATAGACCTAAAAAAAAAAAGACTCAATCTTTCCTTTCCCTACTCCTTCTCTGACATCCTTTTTCTTTTTTTTTTAAATGTTTTTTCATGTTTATTTAACATGAGAGAGAGGGAGACAGAGAATCCCAAGCAGGCTCCAGGTTGCCAGTGCAGAGCCTGATGTGGGGCTCAAATTCCCAAATCATGACGTCACGACCCGAGCCGAAGTCAAGAGTCCAACACTTAACAGACTGAGCCTCCCAGGTGCCCCTCCAACATCTTTCTTCTAGTTGGCTGCTGCTCTTTTGAAAATGCCAAACTCCTGCTCACCAAGGCCTGTTGTTCAAGGAGATCTGGATGCAAATCCTGACCCTGCTTTCGCAAAGGTCTTGGGCCAATTGTTGCACCTCAGTTTCTGTACCTGTGAGGCGGAGATGGTACCTGCTTCCCGGGCTTTATTGCGCTGACTCCATGAAGTAACGTTTGTTAAGTTCTTGCCATCGTGCCCGGACCCTAGTTGGTGTTCCGGGGCTGAGAGCCTCGTGTGTTCATCTGGTGGAGCACTTGCTGTTTCCTGGAACGTGCTGGACCCTCATAGGACAGTGGGCAACAGAACTTGGTTTCTGCATCTCAGGAGACTGTTGAGCGAGGCCACCCAGGAAGGGAGTCTGAGGCAAGCTGGCGGGAGGCAGGGGATGGTAAAAGGCGCTCAGAGAGGACTTCCTGGAGGAGAGGAGGAGTGAACAGAGTTCTGCAGGGAGGGTGTGGTGGTGTCCTAGGGTGGTCCCAAACGCAGTAACTTAAAACAATGGGCGTTAATTTTCTTACAGTTTTGGAAGCTTCTAGTCCAAACTTGAGGTATCAGCAGAGCCCTGCAGCCTCTGGAGACTACAGGGGAGATTTTGTTCCTTGCCTCCTCCAGCTGCCTGGGGCACGGACAGGCCTTTGTGTGGGGCTGCGTAACTGCTCTCTGCGTCTGTCTTCACGTGGCTGTCAGTGTGACTCTCCTCCTCCTCCTCTCATGAGCACATTTGTCCTTGGATGCAGAGCGTCCCCTGCACAGTCCAGGATGTGCTCCTCTCGAGATCCCTAACTTAATTGCGAGAGCAAAGACCGTTTGGCCAAATAATGTCACCACCACAAGTCTAGCTGGAACTAAATCTTGGGAAACCACCATTCAGCCCACCACAGTCAGAGGTACCGGAGCAAAGTCCAGGTGGGAAGGGCACTCTCGGTAAAGGGGGGGCACAGAGAAGGGCACAAGGGCGTGGAGTGGCTTTCTGTTTGGGGGAAACCACGGTATAGTCTCCCTAGACCACGGACTGTGAGGAGAACTGAGTTAGGGGATGAGAGGAGAGGCAGTCATGGATCCGGGGGAGCAGACTCGGCATGAAGTAGTGTAACTTCTGTCACAGGTTGAGGTAAAGACGTTGAGAGTTCGAGATGGCGGGACATGTTTCAGAGAGAAAATCCGGAGGCCTGGGGAAAGAGTAAACCTGGCAGGAGAAGAATGGCCAAGATTACTGCTGCTGGATTTCTGACTTGGGGACCCGACTGCATAGTGACCCCATTGAGATGAGCAATAAGGGGAACGTATAAAGAGGGTATGCATATGGGGCTGAAGGTGAAGGAGACCATGACTGATTTAAATTGGGGCATATAAATTCTAAAGCTCATAGGGACACTCCTAACTGGGCACCCAGAAGACAGATATGAGACTGAGGGTCAGAGATAAAAAGGGTGGTGTCCATGTACAGGGACCAGCAGACCATGACAGCGGATGAAGTCACTTAAGAAGAGCTTAAAGGAGGGGCGCCTGGGTGGCTTAGTTGGTTAAGCGTCCGACTTTCGCTTAGGTCATGATCTCGCGGTTCCTGGGTTCGAGCCCCGTGTCGGGCTCTGTGCTGACGGCCAGCTCAGAGCCTGGAGCCTGTTTCAGTCTGTGACTCCCTCTCTCTCTGACCCTCCCTTGCTCACGCTGTCTCTCTCTCTCTCTCAGAAATAAATTAAAAAAAAAAAAAAAGCTTAAAGGAGAAGGGCAGGGGCCATGGACAGAATCCTGGGGGATGCTCACGGGCAAGGAGAGGGGTAATGCCATCAGCCAGGAAGGGGTCACCAGAAGGGAAGGAGGAGGGCTCAGGGAGCTGCTAGGATTCCTGGGAACAAGGGTGCAGATGGTTCCAGAAGGAGATACTCAGAGGAGGAGCATTGTGAGGCTATCAGGTGATCAATTCAGACCACAGTCCTCTGGTAAACTGCCAACGGAGGCCATGAGGTGTATCTGTATAGTACAGATCCCCAGGGAGCCCTGGCCACTGGCACCTTGCAGGGGGCTGTGGTGGTGCTGTCCTGCTTTTCTTTCTCACAGGCTGCATGTAGTAATGGTCAGCCCGTACCCAGCACCCTTCCCGCCCATGCACGGTACTCCTCCGAGGGCTAAGTGCTTTGCAGATCTTTGCTCCTTTCGTCTCCACAGTGAGATGAGTATCCTGCTTAGTTTACAGATAAGAAACCAGCGTATGGAGAAGTCAAGGAAACTTGACCCAAGGGCGTGAAACCATTAAATGGCAGAGCTGGATGCAAATGAGACTGACCTAACTCTAACTCCAGCACCCTTTCCAGCAGGATGCTTGGCTTCGCTGCAGCCTTGAGCCTGTTGAGATGCAAAGTCACGGAAGAAGATTTCTCAGCTACGAAACTCACACCCACCTTCCAACAACTGAATGTGGCTACTGCTTCACCAAGCAGGAAGGCAATTCTCAGTATGCCCAGTGACCTCATAGATGTGTCCTCCCTCTTACAGCCCCCAAAGGTGCAAATTACAGTTATCTGGTATTTGAATTCAGTTTTCTCTCTCCACATTCTTAATCTCCACATTCTCAGATTCCAGTTACACAGCAGTGGCTCCTAAGCTCTTTTACACGCCAAGAGCTTTTCGACAATACACATCCCTGGGTCCCATTCCAGGCTTATTAAAAAGAATTTCCCATGGTGCGGTCCTTGGATCTGTATCTTAAAAAAAAAAGTAGAAGGTGATTCTGATGCACAAAATCTGGCATTTATTTGATACCACTGTTATACAATGGCTTGTCGATAATGTGAGGTTATGTTGTGGCTATCTGATGCGATTTTGATAGATGCATAGGGTGATGAGCATAGGTTTTTAAAAACACTTTGTCATTGGTTCTGATAAATTCATTAATAAGTCAATCTGTGGCCTTTCTTTCTTTGTATTAGGACAATTGATCCCCTCACCTCTTAACTTCGTATTGGCTCAAGAGTAAAGTCTATGTGTTCCGTTCAAAGCTTGCCTGATTTGCAAGGCTCTTTCTGAGAAAAGATACAAGGTGTTGATCAGTATTCTAGTTCTGGGAGCGGTCAGCGGTGCTGGGCAGGTTTGGATGGAACGGGGTTGGTGCCCTCTAGTGGTTGGAATGATTCAACCACTTCCGTGGCAAAGACTGACCCACTTGGGGTGCTGGCTTAAAAAGAAATTAGTCCCCCTTGGTCTTGCCAGAGTGCCTCCTCTCTCCGGCCACATTATTTTTAATGTATAAATTGGAAGGACTGGACAAGGATATTAGTGACCAGGCAGTCTGCTCTTACAAAGGGCTGCCCAGGAGACCGGTCATGTGTGAAGTGTCGGCAAAGGGGCAGGCCTGCCTTGCACAGAGCCCTGTGCCTGCCCCGCCACACCACACGCTGAAGCGTGAGCTCTGCGAGGCTGGGGCCTTGGCTTATTCGTCTTTGTGTTCCTACCATCTGGCAGGGACAAAGTATTCAGTAAATGTTGAAAGGGCAAAAAGAAGTGAGGTAGGTTGGTGAACTTGGTTATATTTGCTCAGGAGGTGGAAGGTCAAGATTAAGTCTTGCAAAGTGGGGCTTAGCACTGCACCCCTCACATCAGCAACATGACCCCGAGGGGATGGTGCAGCTGCTGGAAGTCTCATGCTGCCCGGAGAGGAATCCCCTGGGTCCTGACACCAAAACCTTGGAACCCTCCTGAATTCTTTGTCTTCCGGCACAAGCAGAGCCCCCTCTGCTTGCCAGAGCGGGGCGTGGTGTCTCTGCAGTGCAGCTCGCGAGGAAGCGGGTTCTCCTGCGAGAAGCCCTTTACGACGTCTCTGGTGGTCCCCACTGCGGTGTTTGGAAACAGCTCTTGGCAGAGCTTGCATGCCAGGACACCTGGGTACTGGGGCCGGCTGGCCACTCCTCTGCAGGGTGGGGACTTGTCAGGCTCCGTGATTGCTTGGGCCAGTCCCTTAAAACCTTCTGTTTCCCTTGTACACACAGACACACGCTCTATTGCATCTGTTTCTCTGAACCGTGACCAATGTGCCTGGAACTGTGTTAGCTGCTGGGTGCCGTGGTAAACAGACCTGAGAGACTCGGGCCTCTGGGAGAGTCCCTTGCAGTGAGGGGTCCGAGGTCTGTGGGTAGACCAGTGACGGTGGGCGGTGGACACACAATGGAAGGGGGGTGGTTGGGAGCAGGGCGTGGACAGGAGGGACCCTCAGGAGCATGCGGGTATGGGCTGGCCCGGTATTGAGCGCGGGGCAAGGCGGTTCAGGCTGAGGGAGTGTGTGAAGCAGGGTGCGGAGGTGCCGAGGAGCCCCTGGGCAGGTGGGCAAGGCCTGAGAAGTCTCCTCGCCTCTCCCCTCTCTGTCTGCTTGTCACTGTCTCAGGGAAGCCCTCCTGGCTTTTCTGTTTGGTCGAAGCCCCTAATATTCAGTCCCATAGCAACATGTACTTGTGTTGTGACACATACTCACATGGTTATTTAACCGTTTTTGAGTGATTGTTTGATAAATAGTCTGTAATCTGTAGAATGGACCCGGGGAGCTCACTGCCAGTGACAGGGAAAGAGTGAGGGGTCCTTGCAAGACCCAGGAGAGAAATAACAGAGTGACTATCGTGGTGGCTGTGGGGATGCTGCGGAGGGGACAGACCAGGCACATCTCCAGGAGAAGGATCTGTTTGCTTCAGGGCTGTAGGACATCTCTTCTTTATTATTATTTCCTCCGAACTTAGTGTGGCATTGGGCACACAGTAGGGACTCAGTCTCTTTGGTTACAGAATGCAGGGATTCCTAGTAGATGCCTGCCTGGCACGTAATGGTGCTTCCTGAATATTTGTCCGACACTTTTCATGAGTGAATGAATGAATTTGTTGCACTTCCAATGTCCTATCATGTTTTTAAAATTAATTTATTTTGAGAGAGACAGAGCACGAGTGGGGGAGAGGCAGAGAGAGAGGGAGAGAGAGGATCCTAAGCAGGCTCCATGCTGCCAGCACAAAGTCCAACATGGGGCTCGAACCCACAAAACCACGAGATCATGACCTGAGCCAAAACCAAGAGTCGGTGGCTTAACTGACTGAGCCACACAGGCGTCCCTCCTTCGCTGCCAGTGTCCTACCGAACCAAGAATCCTGGCGGCTGGAGCTTTGCTGGAGTGTTGAGTCATCTGGCCGCCTCCCGTTTCTTGCAGTAAGTCCCAGAGACTGTTGTGTGAGCCACCAGATTGTGTGTACACCAACGGGCGTCCTTCTGTTCATGACAGGTTTGAGAGATTTCTCGTTTCCCTTCCTACTAAACAGAAAGCCCGACTCTGGGAATGCGGGCCGGCAGTGTGCCTTCCCCAGACGAGTCCCGCAATGAATCCTGTGGTCTGTTGTATGTACCAGGAATGGGGTGAGGAACTTTACGCATATTATTTGATTTAATATTTTCAATTCTTTGACGTGTTAACAATCTTCATTTTCTAGGGGAGGAGACACAGAACAAGAAAGGCTAATGACTTTCCCACAGCCACCTGGCTGGTGTGGGGCAGCAGGCAGAGGCGTATCTTGCAGGCTACATGCCCTCCTCTCTGTACCAGAGAGTCTCAATCCAGGCTGCGCATTAGAATCACCTAGGGTGCTTTATCGGGACCCAGGCCGGTTACATCAGAAGCTCTGGGCCCAGAGCTCAGGCATCAGTATTTTCAGAGCTTTCCAGGTGTTGACGATGTGTGCCCAAGGCTGAGAAACACTGCTCCGCTCAGCCTCTCCTGGGACATTTCTCCCCTGCTTCCGGATTCTTTTGCGATCACTCCTTGGCTGTCCCAAACTTGGGATATTCAAAGCACTCTGGTCTTTTCCCCTCAATTTGCACTTCCTCTCATAGCCTTGATTTAGAATTCTTTCACTCAAGGAACACAGAAATCAGGTGTCATCTGTGACTCCAGCTTTGTCCCCCATGGTTGCTGACATCTGTTGATTCCACCGTGCCGCCTCTCCAGTGTGTCCCTCTCAGTATCTCCGCAGCCACCGTCATTGCTGCCCCATGGTTTCCCTTGTGGCTTTGGGCAAAGGCCTCCTGACTTGTTGCTTGCCGACAGCAACTCCCTCCCGTCCAGTCTCTGTACCTTGGGGCTACGGTGATCTTTCCAAAATGCTAAGAAGCTTCAGTTGCCTCCCATTTGCTTTAGGAAAAGTATCCCAGTTCCTCAATATTTCCTGTCTTTTTCTCAGTACCAGTCTTCTGCTACATTATTTCAGGCAACCTATAGTCCTGAGCTAAAAGTACTTGTAGCTCAGAACATCGAGCACCCTGATGCCTGCCTCCACGTGCCTCTGCAAAGGCAGTTTCATATGCTTACAGACTTTTATTTGCAAGAAGTCATTCTAAGAGCAGAGAGCTATGTGGAGTCTCTTTCTGGAAAGGCCGGTGGAGGGACATGCACCCTTCAGAACAGCAGTGGCAGAGTGGACTGATAAAGTCCTCCATAGCTCCCATAGTCAGGGTGGGGGCTACGGCCTCAGCACCCAGGTGTGAGCAGGCAGGTCGGGTGGGCAGATGTTGTTCCTGGCTGCATAGAGCACCCCCGCCCCCACCCCCCTCCACCGGCTCTCTGCCTCTCCCAGAAATACTGTAAGCTACCTAATATCCTTTGACAAATAGAGTTTCTCTTTAAACACAGGAATGGATTCTGTTGCTTGCAACTAAAAACCTTGACTGATGGGATTGCTAACATATGAGAGGGTCTAAGATATTTAGAAGAATGACATCATTAAAATTGAAAATGAAGGACAGGCCACAGTGGAACAAGCAAATACAAATGAAAAGAAACTAAAGCATTCAGTCTTAGTATCAGAAAAAATGGAATTTAGGCCCCCACCTCAAAAAGGCACTTTATAATACTAATAGGTATAATTATAAAAAGATAAAGTAACCAGAGGGATTTGTAAACTGAATTACACAGCAGCCCCATTTGTAAAGTAGGAATTAAAAGCAATATCAAGAGAAGTCTACATTTATTCCTTCTAGTCCATGACATTGAGTACGGCAGAGCTAGTTGATAGAGACTGAACTCTTACCCTGGAAATGGAGAATGTATCTTCCTCCTGTGTGCCTGTGTAATATTTATGAATTACAGATATTCTAAGAGTATAAATAGTGCAGAAGATATTCAGTGATCATCATGCAATAAAATCAAACATTAATAATAAAGCCAGAGGGCTACCTCAATGGCTCAGTAGGTTAGGTGTCTGACTTTGGCTCAGGTCGTGATCTTGTGGTTTGTGAGTTTAAGCCCCAAGTCGTGCTCTGTGCTGACAGTTTGAAACCTGGAGCCTGCTTTGGAATCTGTCTCCCTCTCTCTCTGCCCCTCTCCTGCTCATACTCTGTCTCTCAATAAACATTAAGACAATAATAATAAAGCCAGAAAAACTTACATAGTGAAATATTTAAAGAAGAAATAAGATGTCTGGGGTTCGGGGCAAGATGAGCCAAGATTGGTTGTACATTGATACTTGAAGCTGGGTGATGGGTCCATAGGAATTCGTTACACTAGTCTCTCTACTTCTGTATATGTTGGAATTTTCCACTAAAGAGTTTAAATGTTCTTGGTATAAAGAAGACATAGAAGCAAAAATTGTACAATTTCTAGAAACCAGCAATAATGAAACCTGTAGAGTACAGATAAAGCAGAGCTCATGAGAAAACTTATAGTCTAAATACATCAATCAAAAAAAGAGAAAGAAGTTAATTAAATATTCAGCTCAAAAAATTAGAAAACAGTGTCCAAAAGGCCAAAGAAAAGCAGAAATAAACAAAACACAGATAAAAAGCAGAAATTAATGAATTAGGAAATAGGAAAAGATAGTACCAAATCCAAAAGCTGGTTCTTTGGTCAAAAATGAATCCTTAGAATCACTCTAGAAAAAATAATCTATGATAAGAATCAAATACTAATCATGAGAATAAAATGCTCTCAACCAGTTGGGTCACAGGCTTATTAAAAATAGTGCTATGATGCCCAGTTGTTTGCATCTGGTTACAAAAGTTTAGGGTTAGGGGGCGCCTGGGTGGCTCAGTCGGTTGGGTGGCCGACTTCGGCTCAGGTCACAATCTCAAGGTTCGTGGGTTCGAGCCCCACGTCCGGCTCTGTGCTGACAGCTAGCTCAGAGCTGGAGTCTGCTTCTGATTCTGTGTCTCTGTCTCTCTCTGATCCTCCCCTTCTCATGCTCTCTCTCTCAGAAATAAATAAAACGTTAAAAAAATTTTTCTTTAAAGTTTAGGGCTGGACTATAAACTTGATTATACATGTGCTAATAGCAGAGGCAGATCTGATACAGAATATTCGTGTGGAAGGAAAAGTATTTGCAGAGGAATTCGGAAAGATAAAGCAGTTGTGTCATGACTGATGTGTCATGTGCCTACATGACAAATTAATATGCGTAAAATTGAGATGTGCCAATGAACAGAATGTGCCTCTTCACGATGGTCACTTTGGCCTGGGGGACCACTCCCAACACCTGTTGTTGGTTTTAGCAAAGCTCTCCCTCCAGCCAGCCCCAGCCCCAGATGCAGGCAGCTGTTAGAGCCTCCTCCACATGTGGGGCCTGGGTGGATCTCAACACTCAGATCCTTTATGGATACAGTTCTGGTCTGAAATGTGAGCCCAGTTAATCTTGCCCGTCATCCCTTCCTCTCCAACCACCTCCAGCCCTTTGTTTGCCCTTCTCTCCACGGTAGGTCACCGTGGCCCTGTTGACCTTCCTACCAACATTTTCCATTCTGCCCTTTTCCACCGGAAGTCCTACTTCTTGCTCTTGTCTGGAGAGACCGCGTCCTGTAGAGTTGCTCACTGTCTCACATCCCATGACTCCCATACCACGGAGCCATGAGAAGACTGCCTTCTCTTTGCTCTGCGAGTCCACTTCCAGACTGCCATCAGTGGGGTCACATCATGCGATCCAGGGGCTCTGGGGCCTCTGTGTGTTCACCTCTTTACTCCGTGGTTCTGTCTCCACTCTGCCTCGGCCACCAACTGCAGCTTCTCCTCCTCGGATCATTATCCCTTGGGAATATTCTACCTGGGAGAGAGTCCAAGTGCCTCTCTGACCATACGTCCAACGTCTCCTACACCTTCCAGCTCTCTCGCTGCACATTCCACAAAGGTTTCGCTAGGGCCTGTTTTGCTCTAGGGGCTATGCACGGCCCTGAGATGCAGGGGTGACCCAAAGTGACCAGTGTCTTCTCACTTAGAACGTGTACCAGCTGCATGAGAGCTACAGTCCAGAAGGACTTCATTGCGAACTAAAGCCAGGCATGTGCCGTGAAGAAAAGCACTGCCACCCGCCTCACTCAAGACACTCTTCTTGTCTCCTCTACATTCTCCAGGCATGATGAGCCCTTTCTTATCCTTGCTTCTTTTCCTCGCTGCGTCATTCAAGTGCTCTCTTACCAGCTCCCCCAATGCCCTTCTCTTCTTTCCTTGGCAGGCAGGCCAACCAGCACAGAGTGAACCCAGCTTTATATCTTCTTTCCCTTAAACCAGGGTCCTGAGTGATGCTAATAATCACAGTACAGCATGTATTGAAGCCCTCCCCCCAAATGTGTTTTAAGTTTGTTTGTTTGTTTTTAGCGGGGAGCGGGGGAGGTGCAGAGTGCAGAGAGACAGGGAGAGAGAGAATCCCAGTGACCATGCAGAGCCTAATGCGGGACTCAGACTCACGAACCATGAGATCATGACCTGAGCCAAAGTCAGACACTTAACTGAGTTACACAGGCGCCCCTCCCCACCCAACTTTGATGACATCCAGCCCCAAATGCACCGCCAGGACTGCTTAGCAGTGCTCACGCTTGTGTTCTGGTCTCCTTGGTCGTTATTCCAGACTTACTCAACGCTGCCTCTGTGCAATGTCTTGGGGTCTTGCTTCACAAAGAAAGTAGTTAATGCTAATGAGAACTCTGTTCCTTTGTTCTGTGTCCCCACACAGGCCTGTGTTAGTCTGCCTTCTCACCTCCTTCCCACCCCTGTAATAAGGAGCCCCTCTTCCTCTAAGGGACTAATGCCTCCTCCCCTGCCTCTCACCTGGCCGCTGTTTTCTGGATCCCATCAATTTCCTGTCTCTCAGAATTTGCTCTGTGGGTCACCCCTTCTTTTTCTATATCATCCATCTCCATTCACTAGCTCCTCCCCCTTAGCATAAAAACATACTCAAAATGTCCATGGACCGAAACAAACAAACAACAGCAATGAAAACTCTCCTGCTTCTGCTTTTCCTTGTAGCGCTCTTTCTCTCCACTTCTTAGCCAAGCGTCTAGCAGTATGGGCTCCGTTAATAGTCTCTTCTTCCCTTTCACTTGTAACCCCCATGATATCCTGCTTTCATTTTCCCGGCCCCAGTGAAACTGTTCTATGCATATTTGTGCTGAAATCCAATGGACATTTGACTTCTTTTGGCATTGGGTGCGGTGACACTCTCCTTGAAGCTCCTTCCTCACTTGGTTTTTGTGACCCTGCTTTCTTTCCCTGGTCTTCCTATTATTTTTGAACTCCTTTCAGTCTCTTCTGTGGATTTTTCTTTTTACCTCTGCCTGACCTTTAAATATGAATGTGCCCTGGATTCTGTCCCCTGTGATGTAGGCTTGTTTTCCTACTCTTCCTACTCAGCTTGAGTGATTTCACTCACAACCGTGTTTTCCACTGTACCCACTTGCTCATCATGCTAAAGCGTGTCTTTCTCTAGAGTCATTTCTCCTGAACTCCAGACGTGTATCTCTACCTAGATGTCCCTTAAGCAGATCAGTACCACAGAGCATTTCAGGACTTGACCCATCATCTTCCTCAACATGCATGAATACATTCCAGTATTGACAACCTCTGTTTCACATTTCGGTGAATTGGAACCGCATGCGGCTGCCCAGACAGTTAAGAGCAATGTTGCAGGGGCTTCCTGTCCCCACTTTCCAAGCACTGTTTATTATTTTTCTCAAATCTATTCACCCCTTGCCCTTTAACCACCCCTCAGCTCCCAATCTCACTGCCAAAACCATGTTTCAGATGCAATGGCCTTATTTTATTTTTAAATTTTTTAATGTTTGTGTGTGTGAGAGAGAGCGAGAGAGAGAGAGAGACCACGCATGCACGTGAGTGAGCAGGGGAGGGGCAAGGGAGGGACAGAGAAAGTGGGAGACACAGAATCGGAAGCAGGCTCCAGGCTCTGAGCTGTCAGCACAGAGCCCAACGTGGGGCTCAAACTCACAAACTGTGAGATCATGATCTGAGCTGAAGTCAGACAGTAACTGACTGAGCCACCCACGTGCCCCTATTTTATTTTATTTTATTTTATTTTGTTTTGCTTTGTTTTATTTTACTTTATTTTACTTTTTACTTTCACTTTAATGTTTTAGAGAGGGAGGGTCAGAGAGAGAAGAAGAAGAACAATCCCAACCAGACTCCACACTCAGCGTGGAGTCTAATGTGGGGTTCGAACTCTTGAACCGTGAGATCATGACCTCAGCCAAAGTCAAGAGTTGGATGGTGCCCCTGCCCATTTTTTAATTGGATTATTTGTTTCCTTGGGGTTAGGTTGTATGAATTCTTTACTTATTTTGGATGTTTGCCTCTTAGCAGATATATTATTTGCAAATATCTTCTCCTATTCAGTAAGTTGCCTTTTTCTTTTGTTAATGGTTTCCTTTGTTTGCAAAAGCTTTTTTATTTTGGTGTAGCCCCAATAGTTTGCTTTTGCTTTTGTTTCCCTTGCATTAGGAGACCTATCCATAAATATGTTGCCAAGGCCAATGTTTAAGATTACTGCCTATATTTTCTTTTAGGAATTTATGGTTTCAGGTCGCACATTTAGGTCTTTAATCCATTTTGAGTTTATTTTTTTGTGTGATGTGAGGAAGCAGTCATTCTTTGACGTGTTGCTTTTAATTTTCCCAGCACCATTTATTGAACAGACTGTATTTTCCCCATTTTATGTTCTTAACTCCATTGTCATATTTTAATTGACTGTTTATGCATGAGTTTATTTCTAGGCTCTTATCCTTATCTATTAAGCTACATGTCTATTTTTGCATCAGTACCATATTGTTTTGATTATATAGTGTTGTTAGTATATCTTGTAATTTGGGATTGTGATACCTCCAGCTTTGTTCTCTCTCAAGAACATCATAGTTGACAATTCTATACATAACTCAGTGCTCCCCACAACGAGTGTAGTCATCATCTGTTACCACATAGATTTGGCTATTTGAGGTCTTTTGTGGTTCCATACAAATTTTAGAACTATTCTTTTTAGTTTTGTGATTAATGAATGCTATTGATATTTTGATAGGGATTGCATTGAATCTGTAGACTGCATTGGGTGATATGGACATTTTAGCAATATGGATTCTTCTAATCCATGAGCGTGGTATATCTTTTTTTTTTTGCATGGTATATCTTTTTATCTGTTTCATCTGCAAGTTCTTTCATCAATGACTTATAATTTTGAGAGCATAGGTCTTTGACCTCCTTGTTTAAACTTATTCCTAGGTACTTTATTCTTTTTGGTACAATTGTAAACGGGATTGTTTTCTTAATTTCTCTTTCTGTTACTTCATTATTAGTGTATAGAAATGCAACAGATTTCTGTATATTGATTTTTTACCCTGCAACTTTACTGAATTCACTTATCAGTTCTAATAGTTTTCTGGTGGAGTCTTTAGTATTTATTTATATAATATCATGTCATCTGCAAATAGTGACAGGTTTTCTTTTTCCTTACCAATTTGGATACCTTTTATTTTTCTTGTCTGATTGCTATGGACTTCAACTACTATGCTAAATAAAAGTGGTGAGAATGGACATCCTTGATCCTTGAGAGTGGAATTCCTGATCTTAGAAGAAAAGCTTTCAGTTTTTTGGAATTGAGTATGATATTAGCTGTGGGTTTTTCACATATGGCCTTTGTTATGTTGAGGTATGTTCCCTCTAAACCTTCCGTATTGAGACTTTATCCTGAATTGATGCTGTATTTTCTCAGATGCTTTGACTGCATCTGTTGAGATGACCATATGGTTTTTACCTGCTAATGTGATGTATCATATTGATTGGTTTGCAAATATTGAACCATCCTTGCATCCCTGGAGTAAATCCCACTTGATCATGGTGAATGATCCTTTTAATGTGTTGTTGACTTTGCTTTGTTAATAAATTGTTGAGGATTTTTGCGTCTATGTTCATTAGACTGATTGGCCTGTAGTTTTCTTTTTCCGTAGTGTCTTTGTCTGGTTTTGGTATGAGGATAATGATGCCCTGATAGAATGAATTTAGAAGTTTTCCCAGAAAGATCTTTCTGTCCCGCAAATCAGGTAATGCCGCCTTTCTCACCAGAATTCACCAATGGCTCCCAATTGGTGCTAGGGCAAAGCCTAATATTGCTCCCATGGTGTCCAAGGCCTTCAAAGAGGCCCTGTTGAGCTACTCTCAATCTCACAGTCTGTGCTTCACCAACACTAACCTGGTTGTCATGCTCTTTACTGAGAATACTCCTCCTTTCTCTTTCACTCTAGCAAATGCTTTTTCTTCCATAACAGCTGCTCAGACATGCCTTCTGAGAGGCACCAAACAGATGCTTGACATAACTCTCCCACTGCCCTTTCATCATACCTCCAGTATAGTAACTATCTTGTCTTATCATTACTTGTTTGTAAGTTTGACAGTAAACTCCACATACCATCTCTGCTCTTATTTATATCCAGAGTTTTCTAATGCAGTTCCTGGTACCTAGCTAATGCTCAGTAGAGATTTGACCCTCAAACTCCCTAGTAGCTGTTTCTTCTTTTTGTATTGCAAATACAGGGACCCAGAATGTCTGTCTCACATCATGGATCTGTTTTTCTCCTTTTTCCTTTCTTTATCACTTAGATTTCTTTCCTCTAGTCTCTGTTGGGAGAAAACTCTCTTCTCTTGTAGCATATCTTGAATTGTTCTTCATTTGGTATCCTTTTGAGACCTAGGTTGTCCTGTGAACATAGATTCTGAGATCTTTTGGCCAGGCTCCAGCTCTTGTGATGAGTCAGAAGATGAACATGGCACCAGGATTGGGAACATTTTCTGGCCTGGCTTCACCCTCCTTCTCAGCTGATGGGCCTTTGTCTGCCAGTGCTAACCTTTGTGCTATTCTACTCTTGATTTCAAGTTCCTCCTCCTTCTTCTTCTTCTTTTTTTTTTTTTTTTTTTTTTTTTTTTTAATTTTTAATGTTTGTTTACTTCTGAGAGAGAGAGAAAAGAGAAGCAGAGAGAGAGAGGGAGACACAGAATCTGAATCAGGCTTCAGGCTCTGAGCCGTCAGCACTGAACCCGATGCGGGGCTCGAACCCATGAACTGCGAGATCATGACCTGAGCTGAAGTCAGATGCTCAACTGACTGAGCCACCCAAGCAGCCCTCAAGCTCCTTCTTCAGAAACTTAGTTACCAGGAAGAATAGTACGGACAATTTCCACTAAGAACTAAATTATTATGAAGTCATGCTGTCCTTCCTGTCAGTGGTACCCACAGGGAGAGGGGTTGGATGTTCCGCTGGCCCATCCCTGCCTTCACCCACACATCCTAGACTTTCCTACAGAGGTCACTACCTTCCCACACACCCTCCTGTCCAAGTTTTCACTAGACTCTTGCTTTCTTTTTTGAATTTTTTAAAAAATGTTTTATTTCTGAGCGAGAGAGAGACACACACACAGCTTGAGCAGGGGAGGGGCAGAGAGAGAGGGAGACACAGAATCTGAAACAAGCTCCAGGCTCTGAGCTGTCAGCACAAAGCCCGATGCGGGGCTCAAACCCACAAACTGTGAGGTCATGACCTGAGCTGAAGTCAGATGCTTAACCGACTGAGCCACCCAGGCACCCCTAGACTCCTGCTTTTTAATCTCTATCAGTTAGTGACAAATTTTCTGATCTCCAAATTGGATCTCGATCAATTTTTTTAGATTTGTGAATATGTTTGCTCGATAAGCCTTAAGAAACACAATTATATTGCATTTAAGTGATTTCTGTACCAATTTTACTGAAAAAGAATACAATTACACTAAATTGGAATTGTTCTAGAAAATATGAACTGTAAGTTGCTGAGGCAAATGAAGGTATTCAGGAAAAAATAAGAAGATGAGAAGGGGGGAAATTATATGTTCTATTTTAGCCAGGATTTTAACAAGAGATTTTACACTGTTTAACCAAAACTGCTTATATATCAGCCGTGTGTGCTGGTATGTATGACTTATTATTTAGAATTATGGTTTATTTATTAAAAAATTTTTAATGTTTATTTTTTGAAGGAGAGAGAGACAGAGCGTGAGCGGGGGAGGGACAGAGAGAGAGGGAGACACAGAATCTGAAACAGGCTCCAGGCTCTGAGCTGTCAGCACAGAGCCTGACAATGGGGCTCAAACACATGAGCCGTGAGATCATGACCCGAGCCAAAGTCAGACACAACTGACTGAGCCACCCAGACATCCCTGAAGTTATTTATTTTTTAAATGAATTAGAAAAAGAGAAATGACAAAGGGTAGGAGAGAGATTGCCTAAAATGATGGTCATTGATCATCAATGTCTGGGAAGTGAGGGCAAAGGCAGTGTTATAGGTTGAACTGTATCCTACAGAAAGATTTGCTGAAGCCCTACTCCCTCAGTCATAAGATTATTTAGAAATAGGGTCATTGTAATTAGTTAAGATGAGGGCCCTTAATCCAATATGACTGCTGTCCTCTAAGAAAGTCATGTGAAGACACAGGGCGGACACCATGTGACACAGGCAGAGACTGGAGTTATGCAGCCTCAAGCCAAGCCAAGCCAAGGACTGTTCGCAGGATTAGAAGCCAAGAGAAGGGTGTATAGGACAGATCAGAGCACAGCCCTGCTGACGCCTTGACCTTTGACTTCTAACCTCCAGAGCTGTGAAAGAATACATTTCACTTGTCTTAACCAGTTCGCTGTAAGTCATTACCGCAGTCCTAGGAAACTAATAAAGGCAGGAAATTAATGTCCGAGGCTATGTGCTTCTAGTAAGGGTGACGGATGGACCCATTTTTGGCCTTGATGGGAGCAGTATCCTGTCCACATTTCTGTAGTTCAGCCACCAACCACTCCCTGTCTCTGAGGGAGGCATTCTTTTTTTTTAATTTTTAAATTTTTTAATGTTTCTTTATTTTTGAGAGAGAGAGAGAGAGGCGAGCAAGCACGTGAGCAGGGGAGAGGCAGAGAGAGAGGTAGACGCATAACCTGAAGCAGGCTCCAGGCTCTGAGCTGTCAGCACAGAGCACAACGTGGGGCTTGAACCCACCAATCGTGAGATCCTGACCTAAGCCTAAGTCAGACGCCTAACCAACTGAGCCCAGGGGCCCCAAAGGAGGCATTCTTAATAACTAACATGAGAGCTCAGGGCTAAAATGGGAGCAGACTAATTGTTCCTAAATTATGGTTAGTTCATACAAAAAGTGGCTTTTCTTTTGCCTGATGCCCCACTCTAATCAGGTGTCTTTCATTTGTGAAGTTAGGAGCGGATGTCTGGTTGATGTTAGGTAAATGCTTTGAAAGCTGATTTGCCAACATTTTTTTGTGGGATTAAAACTTGCCTAATGGTGAATCCATTGAATTGACCACATTTGGATGAATTCATTGAACTTAGATTTGCTGATTTACTAAATTTGTCATTCATATTGAATAGGAATGGCTTTATTTTTTAAAAATTTATTTCTGAGAGAGAGATAGCATGAATAGGGGAGGGTCAGAGAGAGAGGGAGACACAGAATCTGAAGCAGGCTCTAGGCTCTGAGCTGTCAGCACAGAGCCCTACGTGGGGCTTGAACCCACGAACCGTGAGATCGTGACCTGAGCTGTAGTCGGACGCTTAACCGACTGAGCTACACAGACGCCCCAGGAATGACTTTAATAGCAAACAGTTTTCAGTGTGCCTGGGTGGCTCAGTCGGTTAAGTTTCTAACTTCGGCTCAGGTCATGATCTCACGGTTCATGAGTTCGAGCCTTGCATCGGGCTCTGTGCTGACAGCTCAGAGCCTGGAGCCTGCTTCAGATTCTGTGTCTCCCTCTCTCTCTATGCTTCCCCTGCTCATGCTCATGCTCATGCTCTGTCCCTGTCTCTCAAAAATAAATAAACTTTAAAATTTTTTTAAAAAAAAATAGCAAACAGTTTTCTGGAATGATTTAGTTAACTGGTTTTCAGTTTTGTCAGTTCTGTCTAGCAATATTGAAATAAGATTCAATTTCTTGAAGGTTAACAATCCTAGATCATTTTAGCTCTCTTATGAATATTTAGGATCTAATAAAGTATATTTTATCACTAGGAACAATTTTAGGGTTTGATATGGAAACCTTTCTGCTCGAGTGCCCATTTTGGTTTGCCTTTTTTCAAATAGCAGTTTTAGGACTGTTCTTCAAATTTCTTTTTTAAAAAATTTTTAATGTTTATTTTTGATAGATCATGAGTGGGAGAAGGGCAGAAAGAGAGAGGGAGACACAGAATTGGAAGGAGGCTCCAGGCTCTGAGCTTTCAGCACAGAGCCCCATGCGGGGCCGGAACCCACAAGCTGTGAGACCATGACCTGAGCTGAAGTCAGAAGCTTAACTGACTGAGCCACCCAGGCGCCCCTTCAAATTTCTCAAATACTCTATAATTGTCATTGGTAATTTCTAGCCAATATTAGCCAAATTTTAGTATGTTATATGGCTTTCCCTATTCCTTCCTAGCTTATTTTTTTCTTACCCCTAAATAGGGGTAAGTAAATACTTAAAAAATTATTTTACCATTTTGCTTCTTCATTCACACTTTTGTACTTATGGTGTGGATATATAGAGAATTGTAGGCACTCATCAAACAGAGAGTCTTTTTTTTTTTAAGTTACTTATTTATTTTGTGAGAAAGCATGCAAGCAGGGGAGGAGCAGAGAGTGAGGGGGAGAGACAGAATCCCAAGCAGGCTCCGTGCTGTCAGCACTTGGCCTGATGCAAGGCTCAAACCCATGAACTGTGAGATCATGACCTGAGCTGAAATCAAGAGTCGGATGTTTAACCAATTGAGGCACCTCAGTCTTTTGTACTAATAATACCTTTGGGCATCACTGCTTTGAAAGGTTTTACCAGTTCACGTTGAATCTTTCTGCAAACCCCTACGAAATCTATATATGTCTATTGCTCCCTGTTAAAAATCCAAAATGTTGGCATTAAAAAAAGCATTTATAAAAATACAGTGTAAATTGGCAGTTTGTAGAGTCAAGAATAAATTGTGATGCTTTTGGTAGTTTCCACAGCTTTTCAGTCTGCTTTGTAGTTTTGGTTATAATTTAGGACTTACAGTTGTTTCACACCAGCCACTTTGTGTCCAGCAAGCTACTGAATGTCATTCTGAGTGTCTTTTTCGTTTGCATAAAATAGAAGCAAGCTACTCCTTTGACGAAATATTTTAACCTGTGAATCGGGGCATATCAAAAGGAGATAGATGAAGCTGAAAATATGTTACTGCAAGAGAGGAAATCCACCTTATCATTTATAAAATCCTGGACACTTGAGAAAGTGTCAGCATTTGGAATTTGAAATATATAGGGGATTCTCATTCCCTAGAGCATATCCAAAATCCAGAAATCCCTGGAATATATTGAACTTTGAGTGGGCCATGGCTAGGGAGAAACTAAAACTCAACTAGAAAGCAAAATTAAATTCAGATATAAGGGAGTATGATTTTTTGAAGACCGTGTAATCCTCTCATATATATCTTCTGATGAAGCATGGTAGGGAATGCCAGCTGTTAACCTGCCTGCCTCCCTTGCAGCGGGATATATAAGCTGGGTTCTGGCCAGAGGATTGTGGTCACTTGAGAGGCCCTACGTGTAGGCTGGGCCCACAAAACTTCCCCTTTCCCTCCTCCCATGTCCCCTTTGACTGGTTTCAGTGTAGAACAGAGCTAGGGCAACCTTGGAGCCGCGTGTGGAGGTTGGTGGAGCCTTGTGGAAGGAAGCCTGGTCCCTGGAGAGCTGCCTGTTGATCAAGGATGCATGCCTTAGATTTGCCCTGAGAAAGGAGGTTCTTTCGTGTTAAATCAACAACACTGGGTGATGGTTCATTACAACAGCCAGCCTTTCTCATCGTAATGTAAATGTTATAAAAGCTATCGATTTTAAAATTCGGTCATTCAGCTGCGGTGTGTTGGGGCTCAGTTGCTGAAGTGACCGACTTCGGCTCAGGTCATGATCTCAAGGTTTGTGGGTTCGAGCCCTGCATCTGGCTTTGTGCTGACAGCTCAGAGCCTGGAGCCTGCTTTAGATTCTGTGTCTCCCTCTCTCCCTCTGCCCCTCCCCATTTCTCTTTCTCAAAATAGATAAACTTAAAAGAAATGGATCTTTTGGTGAATGACCTTTTGTGTTAATCCTTTGCTCATCTTCCATAATAAAGTAATAGCCAACCTTCACTGAATTTTTTTTCCAGGCGCTATTGGGACGTTGACACAGACTAACCCCATCTCAAGATCACCACAGCGCTTTGAGGTAGGTCATGTTTTTTATCTCTTCACAGAAGCAAAAACTGGGGCAGTGGTGTTTAAGTAGCTGGCCATAAGTCACACAGCTGGCAAATGGTAGAGCTGGAATTCAAACCTAGGCAGCCTAGCTCTGTAATATTCTCTGTTCATTGCCCTTGAGTGACAAAGAGAATTTCACATGAGACTCCTGCAGATCTGCTTGACAGGAAGAGAATTCCAGAGTTTCCAAAACCAAGTCTCAGGTTACTGAGTGAAGAGGTTTAAATGGTACAACTCAACACCCCCAATTCTGAAAGCAGGCGCCTGGTCCCAGACCTTGGGGCCTGTAGCAGCCTTATTTCTGTGCAGCCTGTAGGGTTTCGTGGATTTGTCCAAAGAGAAGTAAGAAAAAGGCTGAAATAGCATACTGAAGGCTGCTGCTGTGACATCCCATCCCACTTTCTTTACCCTTTGTCTGGCAATGGGATTGAAGCTGAGGGGTTGGTGTGACTTTTTACATTTTGCTTAAACCCGAGTCTAGCACTGTTGACTGGTATGGTGCTTGGATAACTCGACCTATGGCTCAGGTGTTTTAGTTAGCTGGCTGGCATCACAGATGGTCGTCTTAGACACCTGCCCTCCCCTCCAGCACCCACTCTGGGGAGTGCAAGAAAACAGAGCAGCCTGTAGTAATGGTATCACACAGCTGGGATTTTGCCCACTTGATAAATGTTGCCCAAGACCCTGTTTCCAACACACAAAATGACTGATATGCCAGAGACACTTCTTGAGATGCATTGGCCTGTAAGAACTTCCTTCTGGCTCACGCCATGTTTTGATGGTTTCAGTCAAAGTAGCTTCTTAGGCTTTAGATTGGATTTCGAGCTGGTACGTTATGACATGTCAGTGCAGGCCATGTGGGGGTGACAATGATTATCAAAAAGTGTTACAGAGTGTGTGGAACAAATACACTCTGGAAATGTTGAAATGCTCTAGAATCAAGAGTATCCTGTTCCTGGCAGACCTGACTTGCTAGACTTGCATTTTGCCCAATGGCTAAACCGCGATTCTGCCAAGGAATACCATCAGTGGTGTGGTGCCACGGAGCTGTCACCACCTATTTCTTGCAAGAGGGACAAATTATTGAGGTATTCTTATTTCTGAGCAGGGAAACTTAACGCCTTCCACCTGAAGCTATGTCAGGGGCAGTGCTGGGAGAACTCTGGATGGCTGCCAGCAGTGTGGGGTGACTGAGCCGCACACCTGACCTGTCACACCACCCAGTGCGCCACCACCTGCAGTCACCATACCTGAGTGGCACAACCTTCCCAGAGTGAGCTTGCATGTTCTCATCAAACTTGAGGTATTAATTTTCTTTCTCTCCTTTTTAAAAAAAAATGTATTTAGTTAAATTCAAGGTAGTTAACATACAATGTGGTATTGGTTTCAGGAGTAGAACCCAGTGATTTATCTCTTACATGCAGCACCCAGTGCTCATCCCAACAAGTGCCCTCCTCAATGCCCATCATCCATTTAGCCCATCCCCCACCCACCTCTGCTCCAGGAACCCTCAGTCTGTTCTCTGTATGTAAGAGTCTCCTACGGTTTGCCTGCCTCTCTGTTTTGGTCTTATTTTTCCTTCCCTTCTACTACATTCATCTGTTGTGTTTCTTAAATTACTCATATGAGTGAAATCATGTGATATTTGTCTCACGCCGACTGACTTATTTTACTTGACATAATACATTCTAGTTCTTTGATGTATTAATTATCTACTGCTGCTGTAATAAATCACCAGGCATGTAGTGGCTGAAAACAACAGAATTTATTCTCTTCTAGTTCTGGACATCAGAAGTCCAAAGTATGATGTGGACAGGTCTGCTTCCTTTGAATGCTCCAGGGGAGAATCTGTTTCCTTGCTTTTGCCAGCTTATGGTGGCCAGTTGTACTCTGTGACTCATCGCCTCTTTCTTGACCTTTATCATGATCACAGAGCCTTCTCCCCTCTGTAGTCAAATCGCCGTTTGCCTTCCTCTTGTAAGGATCCTTGAGGCTGCACGTAGGACCCACCTGGATAATCCAGGGTCACCTCAAATACCCTAACCTAAACACGCACAAAGTCCCCTCTGCTAAATGAAGGGACATTGATGCGTTTTGGGAATTGCAACGTGGCCATCTTTAGGCGCCATTTTTTTAGCCTCTTACGTTGTGACGTGGAGACATACTGTGCTGCCCCCACGGATGCGGACCCAGTTTGTGGTCAACTAGTCCCAGGAATGCGTGCGGGCAGGGGAGGGCTGGGGCTGGGTTTTCCGGGACTATTCAACCGCCTTGGTTAAGGATACGTCTTTCAGTGCTGATGCCGTTGCTCCTACAACACACACACTCACGTGCATTTTTATTCTTTGTCTTTAAAAAGTCTGTCTCGATGGTTATGCTCCATGCCAGTGTATTTCCTTGAGTGGAAATTGTAGGATCTCTCGCAAGGACTGGTCTGATTCAGAGGCCTTCCCACACTCGATGCCGTGTAGAGGGGACAGCGTAGAAGACATACCAGGATGCCGGCCTCTTGCCCAATCTGTGTGGCCTCGGCAGTTAGGCTTCGTATAAGTAAGTTTGTCTATAGCCGGATTTCCCCCCAAATGGGATCCATAGAACACTAATTGCAAGCGCTGCTATGTGGGCAAAAAAAAGATACAAGTAAATGGGGAAAATATTTTAGCATGTGCTTACCTCCCTTCCTCTTGGAGAACCACAATGCACCTAAGCATATTCAAGGCTCTGAAAAGTCCTGCATAAATGCAGCTGGATAGCTCTTTAACCTGGTGTTTTATGAATTATACTGAAATCACAGAGAACCCCTGTGCTTTTTTTTTTTTTTTTTTTTAATACCAGAGAGCAGACTTGGGGAAATACTCATTACATCGGTCTCTAATGAAATCATGGTTCCTGCCGCTCTAAGGTGACTTTTGAAACAATTATTTTTGTCAATAAATTGGCCCCTGAGAAGAACAGACCATGCCCCTTATTGCCTTACCTAGCTTCCTGGAGGCTTTGTTCGCTTTCATCATCAGTTATAACGGGGCTGTCAGGCTCACGGGCTAGAAGCTGTGGGCCAGGCCTGTCAGTGACATGGCCCCATCAGGTGGAGGGTTTTCTCCCTGCCATCTGCCCCTTTCCATTTGCTTTTACTCCCTAAGTATTTCTTCAGTCTCTGAGAGGAGATTAGCTTGCAGCACAGGAAGCTTTGAGAAACGTAGTGCTTTTTAAAAAAATTCCTTGGTCCTCAGAAGCCAGCAAAAGGCAAAGAAGCCAGTGGGTGGTAACCTCACCCTGTGGGAGAGTCTGGGCTTAGTTAATCCTTTGGAACATCCTATAAGGCACATACTCCCCTTGAGCAGTGAGAAGCCCAAGGCAGAGAGAGGTTAAATAACTTGGCAAAAGCCACGTGTCTAGCTAGTGGCAGAGTCAGGATGCAGCATTGCTCAAGTGAGCTGGGAGGAGGCGTGGTACATGAGCAGCAGAGAAGTCCAGGTCCAGGTGGGGAAGGGAGCCGTCCCCCAGAGAGACTCAGGGCTATGGGAAGAGCCCTGGGCTGGGAGTCAACAAAAGATCCAAGTTCACGTCCTGGTTCCATGACTTTGGACAATTCACATAACTTTTCTGGCTTCCTCAGAGGAAAAGTAGGCAGATGAACCACTGCCAGCAGGTCTAGGAGAGCGGTTAGAGTTTGAAGGCAGAAGAAAGCAGGGGCAGGAAACAGGAAGTAAAAGCTTGCATGCACTCAGAGAGCATTTATGAAGCTCTTACTGTGTGCCAGACACTATACTTGGGCCCTGGGACCCACAGAGAACCAAACAGATCAGAGCCTTTCCCTCAAGCAGCTTGCACCCTAGAGGGGAGATGGTGACAGGTATGAGGGTTGGAGGTGGTGAGTTCTAGGGAAAACTAGAACAAAGTGCAGGGGCTGGCGGGGTGGGTAGACTACAGGGTGATCAAGGAAGGCCTCCTGCAAAGACGACATTTGGGTGGACTTGAAAGAGGTGGCGGGGTGAGTCAGGTGGATCCCAGCAGACGGGCATGCCAGGTGGGGAAGCAGCCTGAGCAGGAGGGCTGGGACCGACAGGGAGGCCAGCGGTGAGATTGGGAAGATGATGAAAAGACGTGAGGCTGGTAAAGTGGACCTCTTTTCAGTATGCCAAAACTTGGGGAGAAAATTTAGTGATATTGTAATTCTTTGCGTTCAGTAACACCATTAGAAAAAGTGTAAATGAAACATTTTGTTACTTGGCCCAAGATTCAGGAAGGCAGAGCCTTTGTCCTCCGACAGGCTCCTATGGGGGAAGTAAATAGCCTCCCCAGAACTGTCTTTCCCCTTTCCTAGGATCAGCTCTCTCTCCTCTCTCAAGGACGTCTGGGGTCTGCGTGTGACTTACACGTGCACAGAGCAATGACTTTGAACATTTGTCACCGTTTTATCTTGTGTTATGTGTTTTTGCAAACATTTACATGGAAACCGGTCTCTACTATTGGATGGGTTGGCTTGTGAATGCCATGAGCTGCTTCACCATCAGTGCAATGTCCTGACTCTGCAGCGAATTAGCTGTGAGAATTTGATCCCATCTCTTAAATCAAGCTGAGTGTTGCTTTCTTCGTCTGGAAGTGCATGGGTGTGGACTAGATAATCTGTAAAGTCCCTTTCCATCTGAAAAGCCACGCTCTAGGGTCTCTAGCAAACAACATTCCCTCCCTGCACTTACCTCTTCTCAGAGGTCAAACCAGCAATTACCCCATCCCTTTTTATGCTGCGTGTAAAGCATGAATAATTCACAGATGGGCTTGCAAAATGGGACTGGAGGACACTTTGGCCAATTCTCCTGTGCCCTGAATAACTAGTGCTCACATCCCAGAAAGGTTACAAGGACAGATTCTAATTTTCTTCCACCTTTAGCCTCTAGCTCCCGCGAGCTCTAAATAACAATCCATTGCCTCTCATACATTTATACAGTTTTACAGCTGGGAAGAACCTTCAAGATTTTATAGTTAAAGTTCTCAGGAGACCAAGGTTCACAGAGGTCAATGACTTGCTTTGATGGGCATGTTTGAGAGGGCAGAACAGGGACCAGAATCTAGGCCTCTGCGTGCTGGCTGAGGCTCTTTCCCCCACCTCTGGCTGCCTGTTTTGCCAAATGCTAACCCCACTCCTCAAATTAAGAGTTGCTTGAAAGTACTTTTGGGGGATGATGACAAAGAACTTTGAAAGTAAGAGTTTTGTTTTCAGATATGCACCCATAGACCCAATGCAGTTGAAAGGGGGAACGAGGCCAATTTCCGTAGAAATGCCAGATTACAAATGTAGTGGGGCTCCAATCTGCAGCATTCCGATCTGCAGCGTTCAGCCTTCAATGATGCAATTTACAAAACCTGAAAAATTAATGAAGAAAAATGAGAGACTCAAGAATATGCTTAACCTCAGAGGATACAAAGTTTTACTTTTGCCAATGGATAAATTTTGGGGGTCCAATGCACAGCAAGGTGTCTATAGTTAACAGTACTGTTTCGTATACTTGAAATTTGCTAAGAGAGCAAATCTTGAATTAGGTCTTCTTCCCCCTCTTACCCCACACCCCCCCCCTGCACCCCTACCCCCAAATACAAACCCAAAAAGAAACTGGAGCTATATGGAGACAATGGATATGTTAATTAGCTTGATTTGGGTGATCATTGTACAATGTATACATATTAAAACATCAAACTGTACACCTTCAACATATACAATGTTTATATGTCCATCATACTTCTATAAAGCTGCTAAAATTGAACAGCTGAACACTCATGGGTGTATTTTGTCCCTTCCATCACTAGATGTCCCCCCGGCTAACAAATCGTGGCCAGCGTGGGGCTTCCGTGCACAGCATTTGTAGAGTGATAGGAAGAGGCCTGTGTCAGCAATAAATCCCATGCAGCCCTGCCTCAGGAGGAGGCACAAAAAGAAGATGAGGGAGGGACTTCTGAAGGGGTCTTGTGTTCCCGCGGAGCCATCCGTGTCCCTCAGGAAGAGTACCCCCTTGAGCTGAAGAGACTGGCTGTAATTAGAATGAACAGAATTAAATGTGAAAGAAACGCTGTCAAAACCTAATTTACACCACGGGAAATGAGCGTGGCCCAGAATAGATTCGGAGCGTGATTAAATTGTCGGTGAGGGGTGGGGGGCCCTGGAGAGAGGGTGGGTTGGCACACATCCAGCCAGGAGCTTCTCAGGCCCTGCACTTGGGTCCATCAATGGGCCAGATCAATGGCGGGTCCTTTGCAGATGATGCAGAGTAACAGAATCGTCTGTATTTTTCGATGGGTCCTGCCTTAAATAATCCAGAGCCATTAAAAAAAAAATATATATATATATATGTATGTATTTATTTATTTTTGAGAGAGAGAGTGTAAGAGAGAAGGGGGGATGGAGGATCTGAAGCAGGCTCCGTGCTGACAGCAAAGAGCCCAATGTGAGGCTCAAACTCATGAACTGTGAGATCATAACCTGAGCCAAAGTCAGATGCTTAACCGACTGAGCCACCCAGGCGCCCCTCCAAAGCCATTTTTATCACTGAACGCCAAGTTTCTAGGGAAGTTTCTGGCAGCCACAGCCCAGGGCACCTCCAGTACCAACCTGAACATAATAATTGGTCATTTAGCTGGATCACCAGGGCCTGGGATGTCTGTGCTTTGTAGGTGGACTTTGTGGGCATTTACAAGGCAGCTGGTAATCTACCGATGGAGCCCAAGATGGAAGGAAACTGTGTTCAGCCAACCAGAATGCCATTTCAAATGAAAATGGCTCCTTAAGTGTTTCTGCCCTCCCAGCATGCCCTTCCACACCCAGCTACCCCTAAATTGTCAGAGTTCCCCAAGGGCACTTAGCCCTGAGCCGAGTCCACACCACTGCTGTTGGATATAAAAGGATGCATTCTAGAACCATTGCTTTGCCAATGCAGTAGCTAAGAGTCCAGATGTTGGGCCTTGGGCAAGAGACTTAGCTTCTCTGAGGCTTAGTATGCTATAGATCTGGTTTCCTGTAAAATGTCATAATACTCTTATCTTCATAGAGCTGCAGTGAGGATCCGGGGAGTTGATGTTGGCATTGTCTGCTGCTCTGGAGAGCTGAAGTCAATCTTTTGAAAGCCTTCAACAGATTGGTCTCAAGAAGAAGGACTCTTAGGAAGAGCAGAGGGTGGAAGAGGTGAAGCCAGGAGGCAGGGGGCCAGTGGACAGGTTGTTGCAGAAACTTAGTGAGTAGGAGGAAGCCTAAAATAGTCAGGGATGGCATCCGAGTCGTATTTCTGATCCAGCGCCCAAGGGGCTTGGGGACCAGTTGGCTGGGGATGACGGAGAGCAAAGAGGGATGGCCCTGAGCTTTCCAGCTCACAGGATGGTACAGGCGCTTCTCAGACCCGTGGGGAGGCTCTTGAGCTGGAGATGCATGTGGACAGGTGGGGTGTCCAGGGAACTGTGGGGGCGGAAAGGCGGTGCTCAGCCGGGCTCTGCCAGAGATGCAGCGATTGCTGGGAGACCGGAGTGTAGTTGAAGCTCAGTTAAATCTCTTTACCTTTTTTAAGTCAGGCAGAGGAGGACAGATACCATATGTTTGCACGTATCAGTGGATTAGGAGGAACTTAACGGAGGACCATGAAGGAGAAGAAGGGGAAAAATAATTGGGAAGAGGAAGAAGGCAAACCATGAGAGACTCTTGAATGCTGAGAACAAAGTGAGGGCTGATTGGAGTGGGGGAGGGAAGGGGAGTGATGGGCATGGGGGAGGGCACTTGTGGGGATGAACACTGGGTGTTCTTTGGGTGTCACAAAATCTTAACACCTGTGTGCAAGGTGTGATAAACTACAACGAATGATCACAAGCACAGTATACACTGTTGGCCTCACGGGGCTGATGACTTACTCATCCCTGAAATTTCAACCCAAATCCAAACTTTTCGGCTTGTGGAACCAAATATCGTGCACCAAATGTGCTCCACCTCTGTGGGACACAGACAAATGTGAACGTTTTCTAGAGTCATCCGTGTCTTCTGCAGCCTGTGGCTGGTGCCTGTAGGGCATCTCTGAGGCACCGCGGGGGAGTCACAAACCTGAATCATGGGAGGAAAACCTGATTCGTCAGAGAGAGACCAAACAACAGCTGAGAAGGTTTGACATTAGCAATCAGCTCTTGCCTTCCAGCTTCTAGAAGATTGGCAACCTTTTCTAAAGAGTCCTTCCAGCCCTCACTTTTCCTGAGCACAGCCTGTGTCTGATGACCACCGTGTGGTCCTGTGACTGGAATGGAAGGCAGCCAGAGCCTTCCGTTCTCCAGTCAGGTGTTGTTACAAATTAGGTAGCTGAATAGAAGATGCCGCATTTTACCGGTGAAAGAAACACAGTTTGATTATTAAACATGCTTAGATGGCAGCGGAAGTCAGGAGAGGATGTACTAGAGTAGCGCAGATATTTTTAACCACATTTCAGCTAATCACGTTACCTTCAGAGGTCTGACCCTAAATGCTGAGTGGCTAAGGGACTAGGTGGTAGCAGGTGACGGACTCACAAAATACTTTTGTGACCATAATTTAAAACCCCTTTTAGGGGCGCCTGGGTGGCTTAGTCAGTTAAGCGTCCGACTTTCGCTCAGGTCATGATCTCGCGGTTCGTGGGGTTGGGCCCCGCGTCGGGCTCTGTGGTGACTGCCAGCTCAGAGCCTGGAGCCTGTTTCAGTCTGTGACTCCCTCTCTCTCTGACCCTCCCCAGCTCGCTCTCTCTCTCTCTGTCTCTCTCCTAGAAATAAATAAAACATTAAAAAAAAATTAACCCCTTTTAACGGAGCACTCGATTTTCCAGACTGTTGCTTCCCCTCCCTCCCTTATTATTAATTCAGTCTTCTCCACACAGCAGAAGAGACACGTCTGGGGTCTAATGGTGTGTCCCGAGGACAGGGGCTGTGCGCAGGCTGGCGGGGTGTGAATATGTACAGAAGCGCTGTACTGTAGGTGACTGTGCTGTGGGCCTCCTGCCCGCCTGAGCTCCAGATACGCACTTCACGTACATTGCTTCCTCTAACAACTTCGTAGTCACATTAGTGATGAACCATGCTAACTCTATGGTCGGGGTCAAGATCTTGTCACTTTTGGGGACTGTGCTCATGTAGAACAGATGCCTCATGTCCTCTCCTGCCCTTCAGAAAACTTAAGTGTCCTTGACATGGAGGAATAAGAGGCCTCCTGTCCGAATTGTTGCCTCGGCTAAGGTGCTGATAAAAAAGCGAGACCCGGGGCTGCCATAGTCAAGAGGGACAGGGTGGGAGATGTGAGGCAGCGTGAGCAAACTGTCCCCATTCATATCCATCCCCGATGAATGCCCCGTGTGTTCTAGTTTTCCTAGAAGACCCACATCCTCTACTGGGAAACTGAAGCTTGGGGGGGTGGGGGGTGTTGACTTTGGATGGACCTGAAGGGAGGTGTCTGCCAGGCTCTCCTTAGGGTTGTTACTGTGTCCCCAGGGGTGGGGGAAGGGTGGAGGCAGGTGGGGAGTTGGGAGCTGGAGGGGGTGGGGGTGGTGCTTGTGGGGAATTCAGGCTGGACATGAGTCAGGTATACTTTTAAGCTGGACCATCCGGGGAGTTCTGTCATATTCCGTCTACCTGGCCCTAGCAGCCGGCAAAGCCTGGCGTCAGCTGGGACAGAGAGGGTTGTATCCATAGCTGCTGTTTCTCCACGTGCTTCCTCTCTGTCCACTCAACCCTCCAACACACTTGGCATCTATGGTATTTAGGGGGAGTCCCAAGGGGCGAGGTCAGGTCTCAATGATAAGGGGTGAGGCTTGGAATAAAACATTCAGAGGGTGAGCGGGTGGAAGACAGGGAGGGAGGCACAGGCTGATGCCAGGGGAGTGCAATGTGGTGTCTGGAACACTGGCACCCTGCCTGTGAAGGGGGCCAAGCGCAGGATCGGCCCCCAGAAGGCCGTAAGGGAAGGTAGGTGTGTGGGGGCAAGGACAAGAGGCCAGAAGCCACTAGCCTCGTGGGCCATTTCAGTTTAGTTTTTGATCAACTAAACTTAGCATTTAAAGTTTGAAATTCAGTCCGTCATTTACATGAGCCTCATTTCAAGTACTCAACCCAGAGCGGCTGGCGTAGGAGACACCAGGATACAGAAAAGTTCCCACCATCACAGTTCACTGGGGCAACGCAGGGGGGCGTGGGGGGAGGGTGCTGAGTTCTGGCTTTAAGGATAGAGGGATGGAAGTTGGTAGACTGAGATACTCCTGACACTTTGGACAAAGGGGGTGGTGCTGTGGTCCCCCCAGGTTTGTGGGGGGACATAAGGCAGCAACAGTACAGCTCCCCCAACTTCTACAAAATCCTTGCATGAGCTGCCTTCTCTCTTGGGTTGGGTGGCTTCCATGTGCCAGACACTGTTTATCTCTAGGTATAGTACAATCATGGTCTCTTCCCTCGTGGAGCTGAGAGGCCAATATTGCCTCATCCATCTGTCTCTCTTACCTCACCCCTTCTCCTGTCACCAGGTGAACTCCGTCTACTCCCCTACGTTCTCCTCTGTGCGAGATTCCTGCGTCTTTCAGCTTTCGTTTCTTGCCTCTGTACTGCATGCCCGTACGCTAGCACCCCTCCTACCTGCTGTTCACTCCTGTGTGCCTCACATTTAAACTCCCCAAGAGAGGATCTGTTGGCTCAGGGTAAGACTCTCACAAGAGCCCACCTCAGTGATGATGGCCAGCTCAGGGTCTGGCTGCCCCTGTGGCAGGCATCCAGCCTGGTCCAGCCAGCCTTGGCCAAGGGGCAGAACCATAGGGCACACAGCACACACCCTGTGGGTAAGAGTCCCCAGGAATGACTATGCACGTGGCCAGCCCCCAGACCATAACACACTGCTTCTCGATGTAATTTGTAAAATCTAGAAATTCCTTATCATGGGTACTTGGTACTTTTAAAATTGGAGGCCGGAGTGGGGGGAGTAGAAAGTAATATTGTATAAGAAAGAACAATATTTCCCAAGAAGGCTAGCAAACTCTGGTATGTCCCAACTGATTATGTAAACAGAGGTTAATTCATGCAGCCTGGCGACCTCCCAGGGAGCAGAGGGCAAGTTTATAGAGAGCGGGTCCAACGACCTTGGTCTGCGGAAAAATGAGGGAGACACTGAGTAGCCAACTGACCTGGAGCCCTGAGCTTCTCAGAAGGGCAGAGCTGGGGAGGAGGGCAGGAGGGTGAACTCACTTCCTACGTTCTTCTTTGGCGGACGACGGCCCTGGCAATCTGTACCCGACGGGAAAGTGGGGCCACACTGTCCCTAACAGGGACTGCACTAACTGGATTTGCTATTTTTAAAAAACATTTTCTATGGAGACTTAGACCTCACACCTCCCCAAAACACAAAGAATCCTTTTATTTGAAAATGCGAACTATTTACCTAACTGTGTTATTTTTCCTTCTTATCATTGTCTAAACATAATTTTCCATGGTACCAAACAATGAATTCTGTGTCTTTGTTCTTTTTATTCATATATACATTCCATGTGTTGACACAGTCTCCATATTATTCTAATGACTAATTCTTCCAAGTGAAGGTACTGTACGTAGGCTAGAGGTTTGGTATGTGGATTGTTGACAAGATTTATTTATTTTTGCTGCTATGTGAAGTATGTCTTGAAATCATTAAAAAGTTGGGCTTCTTTTTTTGTCAATAGTAACTATCTTTATTCTTAAAAAAAAAAAATAGTATGTTTTGTTTCCTATTATAAAACCGAAGCATGTTCACTGTGGAAGCTTTAGAAAGTATAACCTACCTGGCATGTTTACAACCTACCTAGGGCACAATTTTAGACTTGGATTTTATGTTTCCAGTTAATTGTCTGAGTTCTTGCGCACAGCAGGAGGGTGGCCTTTCTCCTCAACTACCTAATAATCCTGGGGGCCCAGAAGGCTCTATTCTTATTCTGGACACAAGATAGGAGAGGGTGTCAGAGAATATAAGCTGCTCCCCTAGGCCCGGCTGATCTACTGTCCTTGTTCTCTTACTGGCTGTAGTGTCAGTGTGAAAAACAGTTTGAATATTAGAGCACCAGATCCCAAACAAGGATCAACCAAACTTCTGAGGCTACTACCTTTTTTTAAACCATTTTTTAAAGTTTATTTATTTTGAGAGAGACAAAGACAGCGTGAGCAGGGAAGGGGTAGAGAGAGGGAGAGAGAATCCCAATCAGGCTCCACACTATCAGCACAGAGCCCAACACGGGGCTCGAACTCATGAAACCATGAGATCATGACCTGAGCTAAAACTGAGAGTCCAACATTTAACCAACTGAGCCATCCAGGTGCCCCCTCCCCCCCCTTTAAAGCTTGCACTTGCAAGACTTCTAAAAAAGTGTGCTAATAAATCTGAAAGTGAGCCCTGCCTAAGCCCTGGGTTAGTGTCAGCCATTTCCCATAGAAGTATCGGATCCACTTGCTGAGCCTACGTCACCAGTCCTAACTTTTTCCCTGGTGAATTGGAGCAATCCTGATCCATCCAGAATGGTCTAATAATGCTAATCTTTAAAGTAGAGTCTCACTGATCCTTATTACAAATTTTCCTTCTCTCCCACCTGGTACCTCAGAGCTTTGCACACCCTAAAACTCAACCGAAAATTCCCTCCTTCCTAGATGTTCAGGTGGAGCTGGATAAGGGACCCCATTTCATTCCATGAGACATTTGGCAAAGTTTTTTGTAGAGATTTCCAGAAAAGTTTTTCTTTCCTACTAAAAAGAGGCAGAAAATGCAATCCCTCTTTCTGTCTCCTCCTTCTTCCCTAAACAAAGACATGATGTCTGGAGCTGCAGTAGCCAGTATGTGACCATGAGGTTGGGGGGCATGATGCAATAGCTAGAAATTTTCAGAGCGCCACTGACCCAAAATCAATAATCACCTACGTCCAAACTATCTGTTAGGTTTAAGCTACTTTAAGGTGGGTTTTCTGTTCAGTGCTGCTGAACTCATCCCTAAAAGATATTTTTGTTATTAGACACTAGGTTCTAAACAATAAACAGCTTATGGTGAAATCTTTGCACACATTCTTAACTGTTTTCATAGGATATATTCACATAAGGAAAATTGGGAAATGTTATGGACTGAACTGTGTTCCCCACCTCCCCCCAAATTTATATGTTGAAGTCTTAACCTCATACCTCATATATAAATGTATCTGGAGGTATGAGCGGTTAAGACTTCCTCATATATAAATGTATCTGGAGNTGCTTAGAACAAACTGAGGACTCATGGGTGTGGGGGGGAGGGGGGAGATGGGCATGGAGGAGGGCACTTGTGGGGATGAGCACTGGGTGTTATATGGAAACCAATTTGACAATAAACTATTTGTAAAAAAAATAAATGTATCTGGAGATAACTTCTTTTCAGAGGAAACTAAGTTAAAACAAGGTTCTTTAGGGTGGACCTACACCAGTATGACTGGTGTCCTTAAAATAAGAAATTGGGACCCAGATATGTACACATATAGAGGAAAGAACATGTGACTGGGGAGAAGGCAACTGTCTCCAAGAAGGAGACAGACCTCAGAAGAAAGGAATCCTGCTGATACCTTGTTCTCGGACTTGTGGCCTTTGGAACTAAGAGAAATAAATTTCAGTGGTTTAAGCTCTGCACCACCAACCCCCTCCCCCGACCCTTGCCCAGCCCATGGTACTTTGTTGTGGTGGCTCTAGCAAACCAGTACAAGAAAGCAAAAATATTTTTCTCATCTGTAAAATAAGAATATTTGTATTTGTTTATAAAGTGGTTAGGAGGCTGAAATGATGTGTGTAAAACATTCATTTTGATGTCTGATGTCCAGTACCCATGCAGTCAGTGATGGCTAGTTTTACCATGAAGCTCAGCGACAGAATTTTCTGGACAAAATCTCTCCTGTAGACCCTGCAGAGAATTAGCCAAACACCTTTCTGTTCTCCAAGAGGATCACTGAGCTCAAGGTATCCGTGGTGTTACTGTGGTAGAGAAAATGCTGTATCATTTTCTTCTCCTGCGGGACTCTCAGGAAGGTGTGTTTCCCTGGTGCACCTAGATGGTGTCGCATGACTATGAACAGAGTATCATTTCCAGGCTGAGACTGACAGATAGAGGTGGCTTTTCTGCTTTCTCTACCTCTCCTACTCAGGAAGTGAAATCACAACAAGGGAGGTGACGCAGAGTACGTTTTGGAGGTGCCCTGCGCAGGAGAGCTACCTGACCTGTATACACGGGCAAGACACCCACCTTAACCGTATTAAGCCACTGAGATTTCAGGATTTATCCTTAAGGCGGTTATCTTTGCTTACTCTGACCAACATGATCCTGTGTTATCTTCTGTTAACATGTGATGGCAGCAACACTATTACTAGTTAATGAGGTATTCAGAGCGAGGGAATGGGGCAACTGACGGTCAGATTTCAGTCAGCTGGAAATGGGTATGGTTTGGGGTCACTGGGAAGAACAGGCCATCTAACTGTTGCTATCAATATTGTCATGTGCTGGGGTCCCTGGGTGGCTCAGTTAAGCATCTGACTTCAGTTCAGGTCATGATCTCACGGCTTGTGAGTTCGAGCCCCATATCAGGCTCTGTGCTAACAGCTCAGAGCCTGGAGCCTGCTTTGGATTCTGTGTCTCCCTCTCTCTCTCTGCCTCTCCCCTGCTTACTCTCTCGCTTGTTCTCTCCCTGTCTCTCAAAAATGAGATGAATACACGTTAAAAAATTGAAAAAAAATATTGTCACATGCAGAATGCTTGATTTTTGAAATCCTGTCTTCTTTGGGGGCAAGGAGCGAGCTTATAATTATGCTAAGAGGATGGACAAGATCTGGACACAGTGGTTACCTTTATATCCGAATCCACGTAAGGCCTGACAGACGTATGATCTGGTTTTTGATGCTGGTGTTATTTATGTCTGTAAGTGGATGTTAACAAATGCAACCTGAAGGCTCAGTGCTGTGCCAAGGTAGGAGCGTGGGCTGGAGGCAGATCTAGGTCACATCTTTGTTGGAGCTGCTGTAACAAAACTCCAGACCATGGAGCTTATGTACAATAGAAACAGATACGTCGGGGGCAGCTCATGTACAATAGAGACTTTTTGTGCATAGTTCTGGGGGCTGGAAGTTTGAGATTAGGGTGCCAGCACAGTCAGGTTCTAAGGAGGACCCTCTTCTGAGTTGCACATGACTGTTTCCTCATCGTAACTTCACATGGCAGACAGGGCAAGACAGTTCCTTGGCATCCCTTTCATAAGGGCACCAATCCCTGGGGCCCCTGGGTGACTCAGTGGGTTAAGTGTCCAGCTTTGGCTCTGGTTGTGATCTCACAGTTCATGGGTTCGAGCCCCATGTTCTTCGAGCCCCAGAGCCTAGAGCCTGCTTTGGATTCTGTGTTCCACTCTCTTTCTTCCCTTCCCCTGCGCTCGCTCGCTCTCGCTCTCTCTCTCTCTCTCTCTCTCAACAATAAACATTTAGAAAATTAAGAAAAATTAAGGGCACCAGTCCCATTCATAAGGACCCCGCCATCCTGACCTGATCACTTCCCAAAGGCTCCACCTTCTAATACCACCACCTTCGGGGTTAGGATTTCAACGTAGGAATTTTAGAAGACCACAGACATTCAGTCCATAATAGTAACTCTGAACCAAATGGTCCTGGGGCAGGAAGAAGTTGATGAACCCAAGAACCGGGTCTGACATCTTTCCACCCATGGTCTCCTCGGAGTCTCTCTATGATAACTGTAATCCTTCTAGGAAGTTTAAAAAACAGATTTTTTTGGTGGTCTATGCATATAACAGAATACTATCCAGCCTTAAAAAGGAAAGAAATTCTGGCCCATACTACACCATGTATGAATTTCAAAGGCATCCTAAGTGAGATAAGCTAGTCACAAAAAACAAATATTTTACACTTGTACTTCCATGAGGTCCCTGGAGCAGTCGGTTTCATAGAGACAGAAAGCCGAATGGTGGTCACTGTGGGCTGGGGCGGGGTGCGGGGAGTTTGCATTTAATGGAACAGAGTTTCAGTTTGAGAAGATGAACAAGTTCTGGAGATGGATGGTGGGGAGGGTTACACAACATGTAAATGTGCTTAATGCCACAGAACCCTGCACTTAAATGTGGGGCACCTGGGTGACTTGGTGGGTTAAGCACCCAACTCTTAATCTTGGCTCAGGTTTTGTGGGATCAAGCCCCGCATCAGGCTTTGCACTGACAGCAAAGAACCTGCTTGGGATTCTCTTTTTCCTCTCTCTCTGCCCCTCCCCGCTCTCAAAATAAATAAATAAACAATAAAAAAATGAGTAAAAATGGCTAAAATGGTAACTTTTATGTGGTGTGTATTTTACCACAATTTAAAAACCATTTGCGAAGCCTTTCTTGGGTGGAGGAAAGTGACATGGAGGGTGGGAGGAACATGGTAAATGCTCTGGGGACACAGAGAAGTGTCCTGGAGTGGTTTGCCTTTTGGTAGGGGAGAGATGGATTCAGTGACCTTGACAAAGTGCAAATCCCAAAGGAAAGAAAGAGGGAATGAGTGCAAGGATTCAGAGGAGGCCACGGACAGGGGGTCTGGGGGTAGGGGCAGGAAAACTGTGGAAGAAGAGTCCCTTTATCCCGACAGTCTGGCAGGATCTTGAGGGTGTTTTTTTGTTTGTTTTTTGTTGTTAAGGTTTATTCATTTTTCAGAGACAGAGACAGAGCAGGGGTGAGTAGGGGAGGGGCACAGAGAGAAGAAGACACAATCTGAAACAGGCTCCAGGCTCTGAGCTGTCAGCACAGAGCCCAGCGTGGGGCTCGAACTCATGGACCATGAGATCATAACCTGAGCCGAAGTCGGACACTTAACTGACTGAGCCACCCAAGTGCCCCAGGATCTTGAGTTTTGAAGGGAGGAGGGAGTGAGGCAAAGCTGAGCCTGTGGGGTTCAGAGCCCAGTGCTTGCTGCGGCTTGGGTGGTGAGGCATGAAAGACCCACCCAGGCGGAGTGGAGGCTTCCCACTAAGATGGGAGGAGGTGGGGATCGTTGTCGCAGCACTGAGCTGGTTGTGCAGAGGGTGGGATTGGACTTTTCTTTCTTATTTAAATAACCTTTTTATTTTAGAATAATTTTTGATTTACCAAAGGGTTGTAAAGCTAATACGAAGAGTTCCCGTATACCCCTCACCCAGTTTCCCCTAATGTTAAGATCTTTTATCACTGAGGCACATTTCTCGTAACTAATTTCTCATAACTAATGGGCCAATATTGATACATTATTAATAACAGAAGTCATTCCTCATTCGAATTTCCCTGAATGTGCTTGTTCCTCTTGCAGGGTTTCATCTAGAATACCCCTACAAATTTGTATCCCTCCGAACTGCAGAGATAGTACAGAGAGCTCCCATATACTCACCATTCAGTTTCTCTTATTATTAATACCTTTCCTTAGTATGGAGAACTCGTTACAGTTAGTGAACCCTTACTGGTACATTATCATTAAGGGAAGTCCATACCGTGTTTAGATATCCTTAATTGTTACTTGAAATCCCGTTTCTATTCCAGGTTCCCACCAGAATACTACCTTCCATGTTGTATGTCATGTCTGCTCAGTTGGTACAGTTTCTTAGACTTTCCTTAAGTTGGATGACCCAGACAGTTTTGAGGAATAGTGGTCAGGTGTTTTGTAGATCATCGCCTAACTTGGATTGGTCTAGTATTTTTCTCATGGTTGGACTGGGGTGGTGGGTTTGGGGAGGAAGACCACAGGGTTCATGTCTCACGCTGTCAGGGGCTACAGGCTGTCAACAGGACTGATCCCTGTTGACACTATCTTTGACCACCTGGCCAAGGTACTGTTTGTTGGCTTTCTATACTACAAAGTTATTTCTCCCTGCCCTGGTTTCCAAATTCTACTCTTTGGAAGTAAGCATTAGATTTAAAAAATTTTTTTTAATATTTATTTATTTTTGAGACAGAAAAAGACAGTGTGAGCAGGGGAGGGGCAGAGAGAGAAGGAGACACAGAATCTGAAGCAGGCTCTAGGCTCTGAGCTGTCAGCCTGATGCAGAGCTCGAACCCATGAAGCGTTAGATCATGACACAAGCCAAAGTCGAATACTTAACCAGCGGAGCCACCAAGTGCTTTGAGTAAAGAAAATGACCTGATGAAAGGAGTACTTCGGAATGAAATTCCATCCGTGGCTGTCATACTGGGAGGGGACATCTTGACCTTACACGGTGCTTGCATTGGTTTAGATGCTTCACACATATCACGACTTTTAATCCTCACATTGACCCCATTTTATAGGAGAGGAAACTGAGGCACAAGAAGGTAAATAATCTGTTAATGGTCACAAAACCAGTAAGTGGTCAACCTGGGGTCTGAACCTGAGGAGTGTGTGGCTCCAAAGTTGGAGCTATCACTGAGCCATCCTGGGTGGATTAGCAGAATGAATTTGGAATGTGGTCAGACATCAGGATTTCACTTGGAAGGCAGATTCCCCAGTGCCGCCTCTGAATACTGCATTATAGTAGACATGTCTTCTGGGAGATCCAGTAGGCGTAATGCATGGTTTCCAACTTAAAAACCTAGCAGTTTTAATTTTATTATTTAAAAAAAAGGTTTTCATGTTTTATTTATTTCTGAGAGAGAGAAAGAGACAGTGTGAGCAGGGGAGGGTCAGAGAGAGAGGGAGACACAGAATCTGAAACAGGCTCCAGGCTCTGAGCTGGCTGTCAGCACAGAGCCCGACGCGGGGCTTGAACCCACGAACCGCGAGATCATGACCTGAGCCAAAGTCGGACGCTTAACTGACTGAGCCACCCAGGCGCCCCTCCCACGGTTTACCTTCTAGGCTGGACCCTGTCACTAGTGGGGGAAAGACAGGGTGGGAAGGCTGGACTTGGAAAATGCTCACATCGACAAGGAAAATTTTCCCAAGTCTCATACGTGATGTCATGTCACCAGGGTGACCCCTGGTGTCTTCAAGGATCTCAAGCCCAGGAGGGTGGGTCTGGCTCCTTACTGTCCTGAGGCACTGACACAGAGGAACAAGACGCTTAGCTAAGGGGAGGGTCCTTGACAAGGTGTGCCCCACGCAGCCCCTCTGCCTTGGATTCTAGAATGGGCCTCTTGAATTAGCACTTGGAAAGAAAGCTAAGTACTGGCCTGAGTCATGGCCTGCCCTGAGATCCTCATGACCTGGAGGCCAGGGTTCTTGGCTCTAGAAATGATCTCCTTCAGCTCGCCCATACCCTGCACCTGCCAGGGCCAAGCTGGTGCCAGCACCTGTTTTAGTACCAGCCTCCTCACTGCCCTGAATAACCTTTACCCCGTTTCCAGGACCTGTCCTGTCCCTGGGGCAAGGCTGTTCCTTGCTTGCAGAACAAGTGAGGCACCTCCTCCAGCCCATCGTTCAAAAAGGAGCCAGCATGGCTGAGTCCATATGGTCTTTGCTTCTGGTGAATTCTGTCATTACAGAAGAGAAAAAAAACCCAGCCCATGAATTTCATCACCTTTTGCTGTAACCTGTTTAGACCAGTTGTAAAATCATTTTAACAGTTAACAATCTGGGAAAGGGATTTCAGAAAAAGCTAAAAAGGCTTATCAGTTGATTTTACCCAGTATTCAGATTCCAAATGGTTAGTATCAGCAGCTTGATTTGGATTTAGTATGAATCTCAAGCCATTCAATTTGAAGGCACAGAGTAGCAGAAAGCTGGTTGTAAGAAAAAAGAAGTATTTTTTGACACCCTGTCCTTAAGCAGAGACAAGTACCCTGGTGCTTCATCTTGCACATTCAGCCAATGAACACAGATTGAGAGCCTGCTCTGTGCTGGGCATATGGTGCCGGGTATATAATGGTTAACATGATCAGAGCTGATCCTGGATCTCAGTATTTTGCACCCAGGGAGAATGACAGTTGTTATTCAAATAATCACACAAATAAATATATGCAATTACATCCCAGTACAGATTGAGATAAGTAATCTGAATGAATCCGAATGTTTTATAAAAACACAGAATCTAATTTCTAGTAGAATTCAGGAAGAGTTGGATCTTCTTATACATTGTGTGAAAACCGGGATACTCAGGCAAAAACAAGAAACTAAATAATAGAGTTTTTTCTTTTAATGTTTATTTATTTTTGAGACAGAGAGAGAGCGAGAGAGCGTGTGCACGCGTGCATGAGCGAAGGAGGGGCAGAGAGAGAGGGAGACACAGAATCTGAGGCAGGCTCCAGGCTCTGAGCTGTCAGCACAGAGCCTGATGCAGGGCTTGAACCCACAAACCGCAAGACCATGACCTGAGCCGAAGTCAGAATCTTAGCCACCCAGGTGCCCTGAGCCTGCCGTTTTTATGTTTTTGTTTTTGTTTTTTTAAGTAAAGCTTCATATGCTAAGTATAGAGTTACTTAAATATTAGCATAAATGAACATTCCTTCATTTCTCCATCTGCAGCACACCCTTACATAGGTGAATGGAAATAAACACGATAAGAAACTCACAAACGGAGACTTTGAAATGACCTACTATTCTCAAAGCACAGACTCATCTGCTTAGAGCCCTGCCTGTTGAAGTCACCCCCCCAGCTATTCCTGAAATGAAGTCAGGTGACATGTGCTGAGTATGTGCCCAGCCCTGGCAGTGAGGCAAGCCTGGGGAGCTTGGGAAGGCTTAGGAATAGGGGAAGTGCTGATGGCCATTTAGGTCAAAGGCTAGAAGGATGTCCTTCGCTCAAGGTTTTCTGAAAGAACATAGGTATCTAGCTAAAGTCCAAGTTCACTACTCACCAGTGTCTAAAGGGAGGCATCGTCTTTGCTATAATCCGTCTCTAAGAGACAGTAAGGAGTAAAGCGGGGATATTAATTAAATTCAACTGAAGCTATGAGAATATATTACTCCAAAACTATTGTGCTCAGTTTTTAATGTTAAATCAAAATCTGACTCTCAACTATTTAAATGCTGTGAGAAGTGAGATGATTTGTTTTCAGAAATACCAAATAAAAGCTGTGCGGTCTAGTTAACAGTAGGTTTACAACCTATTGGAAATATGTATGACAGTCCCCCCGCCCCCCCCACACACACAGTGGAGTCCCAAACCCTTAGGCCCTTCACTGTCTAGTTTCTCTTGCCCTCTCCATTTCATGCGCTTATAGTTCACGAGTTATAATGAGCACGCGCCAAAGAACTAAAGTCTCTGCGTCAGTTCAGGGAATGTACATGTGTTCCAATCAGACTTCTTTTTGCCTTACATGGGCATAGGCGACCTCCGGGTAAGGCTGTAACCTCTGCAGTGCTCAGCCAATGAGGAATCAGGGGAGGGACTTGCACGTTAGGAGATAAATTGTCTGCTGTAACTGCTCCTGTGTGCCCAACATCCGCTCTTGCAAGAATGTTGATTAAAGCCTCGCTTCACTGTCGTCTGAATCCTCCGCGTCCCTCCTTTGACTGGGTCAGTGGGCTTATTTCTCACAAATACTTTTAGGTACTTCTCATGGGTCAAATCTGTAGACACAGAGAGGTTTAGAGTAGACCCAGAGAGTTTAGAATTTAGTTAATCTAACAGATTCTAGATTTGGGGATTTTACAGACTGACAAAATTCCAAAAAAAGGATTTAGAAGACCATTATAGAGTTGCCAACTTTTTATTTGCTCAAATAAAATAATTAAAGCACCTATTGTTTACTATCACCCCCCTGACATTACATCTAAAGTGAATTACAACAAAATATGACTTAGTGTTTTAATGGAAATAAACTTGCTTTGTGAGAAACTCATTACATTTTTGGAGAGTGTTGTCTCATTTTTGCATGGACCCGTGAAAAGCAAAAACTTCAATTCAGTACCAGTTTTTGCACAAGGATTTCAGAGCCACTGATTTAAAGCATACCTCTTGCCCCGTTTGGCAAGAGGGAAAACTGAGGCTCCACATGACACAGGCGCTGTGCACTCGCAGGCACCAGCCCACAGCTGGGGAATAGCTGCATGTAGGGAGAGCTTTTTGAGTCCAAATCCAGTGTGCCTGCTCTCTGGCCCACCTCTCTCCTTCCGCTGACAGCTACTGTAGTCCTGGGAATGGGACAGGGAAATGGAAGGGACTGCCTTAAGGAAAAAAAAAAAAAAAAAGCCATTTTTTCCTTTGCTTCTTTTCCAGTTTCTCGTCTGGCTAGGGCCCGGGCCCCCACCCCACTCGACACAGGCCCCGTAATGCCAATAGCGCATGTCCTCCTTATAAGGGACCAAGAGATAATGATATCTTTGGAGTCTTCCAGCACAATAGGTGGCATCTAAGGAGTGGCTGGCCAGGGTCATCCTAACATTCTCCAAGACCACTGACTCCAAACACCGGAGATCTGACCCCAATCAGATGTCTGACCCCAAGATCCCTGACTTCAGGGAATGAGTGGCTTCTGAAGGACATCTGGCCACTGTCCTTGATTCTGACCACTTTTCGGGATGCCTCAGAGGACATGCACCATGCCACAATCACCACTTAAAGTCCCAGACCCCAAGTAAAGACGAAACTCATGCTTCTTTCCTTTCTGCATCTCCCGGATGCTCTGTATCTCTCCCTGTACATCTTCAGTTCTGCTTCCCCCTCCTCCTGGCTCGTGTCTCATTTCCATCCTTCTTGAAGACAAGGACCCTCTTGGCTAGTCCTGTGGGAGCCTCTGGGTCCTTGGATCCAGCCTGCTGGTGTGAGGAACACTGAGGGAGAGATGGATGAAGGAGACAGGGGAGCCAGAGGGGCCTTTTCCTTCTGGAACCTGTCCTCTGGGTCCTGTATCTGGACTGGCCACTTCCTCATCTAGCACTCCCTAAATTTTAGGTATCCTTTAGTTGGGTACATTAATTCTTCAGCCTATCGGGAAATATTTGGTGTACTGCAAATTCTTTACAGTGTCCGTTCCTCTGTCTCCTCCATGAAGGCTGTGCTGAAGCACACAGGGAGTGTGAACTTACTGCTGATGTTCTTAGAGAATTGAAATATTACTTTAAAAGCACTCTAGGGGTGCCTCAGTGGCTTAGTTGGTTAAACAACGGACTCTTGGTTTCAGCTCAGGTCCTGATCTCTCAGTTCATGAGTTCAAANCTCAGAGCCTGGAGCCTGCTTCGATTCTGTGTCTCCCTCTCTCTCTGCCCCTCCCCAGCTCATGCTCTGTCTCTCTCCTCCAAAAATAAATAAACATTTAAAAATAATTTAAAAAATAAAATAAAAATCCTCATGGTGCTAGATATAATGCAAGTAGAATACTGCATTTGGGAATTTTCGTTTTGAGTAACAGAAACCGACTCTGGTTTGTTTAAGAAGAAAGAGGCTATGTGGAATGGATATCGGGTTGTTGACAGAGTCACCAGACGGGCTAGACAACTAGGCGTGGACACTGTATGGCCAGAAACAACAGCCACAATCACAGCCCAGGGCGTCTGATGTCCCTGCAGGGACTAGAGACCAGCGGTGCTGGCTTGGGCTGCTCTCTAGAGCTTGTGCAGACGCCACCGCCCAGCATCGAAACGGGTGCCGCCTCGTCCCTGCTTCCTCACATCAGTAGCTCCCCTGGAAAGCCTGGGCTGGGGCCCCAGATGGGCACATGGAGCCTGTCTCGCTGCCCGAGTGGCAAGAGAGTCTGGGAGGGTGAGCCTCTGGCAGGTTTGCCAAGAGGCAAAGCTTTGCCTCAATAAAGTGGGGATTCCCGGAATGTCAGTGTTTAGATGCGGCGCAACCAAAGAGAACAACAAAATTTCTGTTCAAATTGACTTCTCAGAAATTTGGGGCAGCAGAAAATGCGTTGAATAGTAGTAAACAAGACCTATGGACTTGGGTCCAGGTTTGACATTTTTTCCTGCTTTAGGAAAGCCCATGCTAATAGCTTCCCGTCAGATGCGTTGATGGCCACCGGGGGTCAGTTCAGAGTGACTTCCTGGAATTCCTTTTCTGAGGGGAATATGTTGAGGCCCAGGGCCCCACTGAGGCCTGCTGCCAGCCCACAGCGGGTCTGGCATCCCCAGGCCTGGCAGGGGTGTGGGGAGGGTCTGCCCAGGGCTGGTAAACCATACCGGGGCCGCCTTCCTTCTACATAAAGCGGTTCCGTTTCCCCAACCTACTCAAATCCCCTTTCCAGACACCGTATTCAAAGTGTGCACAAGTGGGGGCGCCTGGGTGGCTTAGTCGGTTAAGCGTCCGACTTTCGCTTAGGTCATGATCTCACGGTTCGTGGGTTCGAGCCCCGCGTCGGGCTCTGTGCTGACTGCCAGCTCAGAGCCTGAAGCCTGTTTCAGTCTGTGACTCCCTCTCTCTCTGACCCTTCCCTGCTCACGCTGTCTCTCTCTCTCTCTCCTAGAAATAAATAAAACATTAAAAAATTTAAAAACAAAAAAAACAAAAAAAACAAAGTGTGCACAAGTGGAGAAGAGTAATGTGTTCAATGGCGAATACTTCCAAGGTTCTGGGCGGGGCCTCCGGCCTGGAGGAACATTGGACCTTTCACAACAGCTGACAGCAGATCAGGCTTCCCAAACCTTTCCGCCAAAATGCTCCTAGAGGCAGAAGGCAAGAGAGAACAGGTAACTGGAAAGGGAAGAGGGTGTAGCCAGAGGGAGGGCTAAATGTTCTTGGGTCTCAGGTTTGCCCTTACACATCCACGCAGACCCACGTAGAGGGGCCCACACAGTCTGTCCGTGTGCAGCCAGCTGCTTGAAAAGCCTGAGGGTTTCATGCCGTTGAGAATGTGCCAGCACCTTTCTGCCAGAGAGGTGGAGGTTGTGAATGTCCTGGAACTTCTCATTCCAAGCAAGAAGGGCCAGGAAGGGGCTCAAGGTCAGAGGCTAGCGAGTGCTGGGTCCCGACCCCCAGAGAGCAGGGTGGTGTTTGTACCCACAAACCACAGCCCCTCAGGGCTGGAAGAAATATTTTGTGTCTCCTCAAACGTGGATTTAGCTCGAGCAGAAAAATGTGTTGCTCTTGGGAAACGTGTGTGTCCTTCAGTCAGTGCAGGCCTACGAGAGTGCTGGACTCTGCTGGTACGCGTGGTCCCTGAGTCACCGCACACCGGGGCCAGCTGTGACAAGAGCTGCCCGGACGGGCATGGTGTGACTTGGGCTGATTCTTTTCNTTAGTATGGTAAACTATACATAAAGTAAAACTGATTGCTTTAACCTTTTTAAGCCTGGCATTAAATGCATTCACACTGTTGGGCAATCATCACCACCATCCACCTCCAGAACTTTTTCAGCCTCTCCAACGGAAACTTTGTCCCCATTAAATCTGGCCCCACTATACCTGCCAAGGGCAACCCCGTTGTACCCCCGTCTCTATGACTCTAACTCCAGGCACCTCATATGATTGGAATGACACAGTATTTGTCCTCCTGGACTGATCTTTTCCTTTTTTAAAAAAATTAATTTTATTTATTTATTTTGTAGAGAGAGAGAGGAGGGGAGAGAGAGTGTTAAGCAGGCTCCATGCTCAGCACAGAGCTGGACTTGGGACTTGATCTCAGGACCCCGAGATCATGACCTGAGCTGAAAGCAAGAGCCAGTTGCTTAACCAGCTGAGCCACGCAGATACCCCTTGAACTGATTCTTGATGGCACCCGAGTCTGGATGGGCTGGGCTCAGTGGTATGCCTCGTCAGCCACTCCACTGACTGGTATTGGCTGGCAGTGACCAGCCCCTGTGGGTGGGAGTGGGTGTTTCCCTCTGAGTAAAAGGATGTTTGTCTTCCTAAAAAGAATTTAGTCCCAGAGTAGGAAAGAGGGAAATAGAGACCAGGAGAAGCAGGACTTTCCTCTCTGGGGAATATGTGGCCTTAATTCCAGGATGCAGGGCTACCTGGGGATTCTCACTGCTGGCCTGTGGGTGCTGGAATGGCACCCTGTGCCCAGGGAAGCCCATTGAGAGCCATGTGGGTGACTGAGCCTGGGCGTGGAGCCTGTCCAGTGCAGCACTGTGACCCTTTGGGTCATCCTTCAGTTGTCCCCAGTGATACCTGGTTGACAGGCAGCACAGCATCTCAGTCGAGCCATGGGGAATGAGAAGAGGCTGTCCTTCCCATGAGGCTGGCTGTGGGTGGCATTGGTGGCCGCCAGCCAAGGACAGTGGGGCCTAATGGGGTAGCTCACGAAATTGTAGAGATCAAAGGTTGCATCATGGTAGCAACCCAGAGAAAACAAGGGCAGCAAAAGCAAAGTGCTCTGTACTAGAGTATTGTGAGGCAGTGCTCTAGGGAATTCTTAGAAATTATAGCAAGCAGCTTGCTTGCTATAACCAAAATTTTGGTGTTAGAATTATAGAGGTACCTGAGTGGCTGAGTCGGTTAAGCATCTGACTTGGTTTCCCCCAAGGTCAAGATCTCTCAGTTCCTAGGATCAAGCACTGTGTAAGGCTCTGCACTGACACTGTGGCACCTGCTTGGGACTCTCTCTCTTTCTGCCCTTCCCACCACCCCCCACAAATAAATTTTTAAAAAAAGAAAGAGAATTATATTTACTTTTTGGACACAGGCTCATGAGATCAGAGACCCAGTGCAGCATGTGTGACTTAATATGATGACCAGATTTAACATTTCTTTCCGTGAACTAAAGCTGATGCCTCTGGATGACACACTGCGTATTCACCTCATCATGCCAGCTCAGGTGCTTGAGGAGACGCAGAGCCCTGGGATCGTTACAAAATGCAATTCAGATGTGATCTTGTGCTCGAAATATGAGAAAGTTTGATTTTAAAGTGTGTCGTATTTTCCATTTTTAGGTAGCTTAAGTCAGGTCACACATTCTGGGGGCCCTATTCTCCTGCGTGCCTGAGCGAACCCAAGTTTAAGTCAGGCGCCACTTGGAAGGAGACAGGGGTTTAAGCCTGTAGTGCATAAGTAAGCTGTACAGTGCAAAATAAAACCATGGAAACTGGGTTTTAGTGTCTACGAACCCTGATGGGTTTGAAGGTAAAGTGCCCAGAGAATTCGTAGCTTCCACACCCTTCATGGTGCAGGTATCCAGAGAGATTTCCAGTTGTGTGCCACGAGATCATAAAAGTGATATTAATACTAGCCTTTTCCTATTATTTTCTATTATCTAGACTATTATTCCACCTATTAGCTGCTTTCTCCTCCTACCCTATGCCTACGGGAGAGGTTGACATGCAGTATTATCTCTCTTTCATGAGTGAAGAAATTAAAGCGTAGGGAGATTAAACGATATGCCAAGGCTCTAAAATTAGTCTGTGACTAAGGCAGAATGGGAGCTGACACCCTTGCTTTTCCTCCAAGGTTGTACTTCTCGTTTTGATAGCTGTAGGTATGAAACCTCTCTAGGTTTGTGATCTTTGCCAATCTCCTAAACAACCTCAAAATCTTTGTAAAGCCTGCTGGGCTGCAAGTGGGTCTCTTTCCATCTCTCAAACCAGCCCCTCTTTTGAGCACTGTCTCAGAACGATGTCTTCTGAGAAGCTTCTTTACCCCACTTGAGCCCAGGCCGACCCGCCATTGGTAAACTTCCTTTGCACCTGGAATGGGGTAGCACACCGTGGAGCGCACAGTCACACGTTTTCTGGAATCCTAGGCTACTTGCTTGCCAATTATAGGTGAGTTTGCTGAGGAATGGAGTTTTCTGGAAGCAGGTCAGTCTGGAATGAGTGATGCCATGTCCTGGGTCCTGCCTCCACAGATTCTGACTTGGTGGTTCTAATGAGACCAAGAGCCTGCACTTTAACAAGCATCTTGAGTAATTCTGGTGCAAGTGGGCTGGCACCCACACCAAAGAGAGTGTTGGTTTAGACCTTCATTCATCAATTCAACAAACATTTACTAAGCACCTACTACATGTTCAAGGAGCTGGAGAAGCAAGAAGGGCATGAGGGGGAGACAGCTATAGACCTGTAAGCAAACAAAGAAATAGCACAGTACAGTGGGGCAGTAGCTTCCACGCAGAAAATGAAGTGCAGCATGGAACAGAGAAGGTTTGGAACAGGCAGTGGAGCCTCCTAGTGCAAACACGGTCGCTCTCACGCGGCACTTGTAAACTACTGTATCCGCATCACTTGATGGAGTGGGACATTTGATCAAAATCTCTTGCAGATCAAAATGCCTGCTCTTGCCACGGCAACTGCCCTGCCTTTCAGGGACGTCATATCTATTTTCCAAAGATGAAAGATAATTAAAAAAAATAACCTTAGTAAGTAAGCTGTGTGATGTTTAGATTTTGTGTAAGCAAAGAAATAGATGTTTTCAGTTGGGTGCGTCTTAAATGTATGTAACTATGTAAGAAAAATATATAATTAAAAAGATGGAGATTCTAGGATACTCTTCTACCAGTTATTCCAAGGGAATCCCCTTCAATTAGAAAAAAGGATGAGGGTACAAAGGATGGAGCGTCTTCATGGTACCAAACAATGTGTTACTCAAGCTTAGAGGGGAGGAGAGCTAGGTTATGCCAAGGGGCAGGGGCCAGCTCTCTGACAATCCATGGGAATGGTCTGGGACCTGTTATTGGTGAACTCACCCAACTGCTCTTCTGCCCTCCTCCCTTCACACACATACATGTTGTCATTTGTGTGTCTGAGCATCTTTGTAAAGCCTTTTCTAAGTATGCTTAAGAGAGGGACCCAGAGAGCATGCCAGAAACCTGTGCCCTGGGTTGGTCTTAACTGTGCCCTCCCCAAATTCATATGTTGAAGCTCTAACCACCAGCACCTTATAATCTGAGTATAATTTGGTGATAGGGTCTTTAAAGAGGCAATTAAGTTAAAAGGAAGTCATTAGGTAGGTCCTAATCCAATCTGACTGGTGTCCTTAGAAGAGGAAATTTGAGCACACAGAGGCAACAGGAATACACAGACAGAGAGTCACCCAGTCTAAGTGGGTTAAGCATCTGACTCTTGGTTTCAGCTCAGGTCATCATCTCAAGGTTCATGAGATCAAGCCCAGCATTAGGCTCTGTGCTTGGGATTCTCTCTCTCTCTCTCTCTCTCTCTCTCTCCCTCCCTCTCTCCCTGTCTATGCCCCTCCCCATCTCTCTCTCTCTCTCTCCCTCCCCCTCTCTATGCTCCTTCCCAGCTCTTGCTTGCTCGCTCGCTCGTGCTCTCTCTCTCCCCCTCCCCAAAATAAATAGATTAATTAAAAAAAGAAGATGGCCATCTACAAGCCAAGGAGAGAGGCCTTAGGAGAAGCCAACCTTGGTCTTGGATCTCCAGCCTCCAGAACTGCAAGAGAATACATTTCTGCTGTTGAAGCCACCGAGTCTGTGGTATTTGTTATGGCAGCCCTAATAAAGGAATACAGGTATCTACCAAGGAGCTCTGATGTTTGGAAACCTGTCTGTTTTCTCTCGTCATGTGTGTGAGATCTTCTAGGTCTTCCTCTGTACTGAGTTGCCTTGTGGACTGGGTCATACCGTAGGCATTCCTCTGCAGATCTTTCCCTGGTCTTCTCTCTGTAGTTAGTCCCAATTCCAGTGATCCCTCCATGCCAACAGCACCCAGCTCCCCACCTCTGACCACCCAGGCCTCTATATCAGTTTCCCCCTCAGATGGCCTATCACCTCTCCGTAAAACCAAATAGGAATCCATTACCTGAGCTTCTGAACCCACGCCTGGGAAAGGCGTCACATTCACTCCTGTAGGTGTGGACAGGCAGCATCTTTGGGTGCTTTCTTCTTCTCCCTTTACCCCTCCTCAACTCCAGCTGAACACCTTACCTCCCCTCCTCAACCCCTAACTGAACACCTTACCTGCACGGTTGTGCAGCCTCTCTTTCCTGAAAGTGATTCTTGGTCCTTTAGAGGCTGAAGGCAGGCTGCTAGGGGTTCAGTCATGAAGCTAAGGAAGTACCGTTGCAGGAAGTACTTGAAATACTGACACCTTTGCCCTCACTTCCGGGTGGAAGCAGCCAAGGCCAGAGTGTTCCATCCTTTATATCACAAATGCAATCTTCAACAAACCTAGCAACGGTGTTTCCTAGACACACAGCTCTGTCTTGTGACTACGGGCTTCCGTGGCAAAAGCTCCCCCAGATACCTGGGATTTAGAGTCTTGCGTTCATTCTAGAGAGTCTGCAAGCTTGGGGGTGGCTGGAGATCTGGGATCAGGAGAGGCCTTGTTGGTCAGCTCTATATTCTTTTTCCAGGGGTGGGAATGTGTCTCATGAGAGACAGATTGCCTGCCCTATAGCCCCTGCCTTTCTGGAAATTACAGAATGGTGTCCAAACTGTGAGTTGAAGAATTGTTTGCAGTACAGAGATTTTGACAGTGTGGGACTGAGAGATAGGCTTTGTCTCCGGTTCAGAGGATTATGTCCCCAGTTCACAGCCATCAAGTCCTAGATCCCCTGTGTTGTCATGTCTTGCACATTCATTCCTGTCTGCATGCCCACTGCCTCTCCCTCAAGTCAGCCTTCATTTCCATGTCACCAGGCTGTCACAAGCTCTTCTAACAGGGCAGCTTGCCCTAGTCTCACCTCTTGATTCTCCGTGCCTGTGCCAGAAGAACCTTCCAGATTTATTTCTGAGCTTCTGATTATGTGCAAAGGAAAATCTAAATCCCTTGGTATAGCATCCAAGGCCCTCAAGTTTTGAGCCTACCTGAACTTTCCAATCTGTTTTCTGTTCTTTCTCCTTCCCCTTCCTCTTTCTCTAGCTGACCTTAAGCAGTCGGGCTTGAAGCCAAAGAGCCTGGGTTCAAATCCTGACATTGCCACTTAGTTGTCGTGTGACGGGGGAAAGTTTCTTAAGCCCTGGATAATAGCAGTCAATTACTAGCCCTAACTGAGCACTTTGTCTGTATCAGGCCCCAGTGGATGAACTTACTTCCCCTAACAGCCCAGTTCTCTAGGGAGCCACAGGTCGTAGTATTTGGCATAGACATTTAGGTGGTTTGTTCAAGGCCTGGAAGCCTCACTGTCTGCAGGTGTAAGATTAAGATAATGATGGTTTGTCCCTGTGTTAGTTGGGACTTTTTCCAGTGGAAAGTGACTGAAATGTAAAAATCGAGCAAGCTGTACCAGGGCAGTGCCTGTCCCCAGGGCAGTGATGTCTGAGGTCTCTGCTCGGTCTCCAGTGGGCTTTTTCCAGGACGGGAACCAGCAGAGCTCCGGCTTCCCCTGCTCTCCGATGTAGGTGATCTCAGAGGGAAGGAGATGTCCTCTCTCCTGGGGACCACAGTCCTTGCCAGAAGGACTCTGACTGTGGTAGGAGAAGGGAGTGTGCCTAATGGTCCCACCAGGTATGGAAGGGGCAATTTCCAAAAAAATAAAAGTCAAAAATAAAAAATTCTGGGGCTGCTCAAAACTGACAAATGTTTGCTCTCTTGTTTAATGTATTTGACCAGGTATTTATAGAGCACCTATTATGTGCGGGGTGTTGGGGAACGCATACTCCCCACTCTGCACAAACCCCATGTGATTGGTGCTCTATAAGGCACCGCTGCTGCTCTGTCCAGCAAACCAGCCTCTCCTCCCCAGGGAAGCACATACTGACAGGGGCAGATGCAGCCTCTCAGGAGAGGTCTGCATCTGTCCAGTGCTGCCCTTGACCAAGCGGATGAATCTGTCAAACCCTAGAATTCCCTATTATGAAGGCAACTTACTTATATGAGTGATGTTCTGCAGAGTCAACTTGCAAGAAGAGAAACGTTATTTTGATCTCTAGCTGCCTGTGACAAAATGTTTGTTTCTCTTAGTTGATTCTTTAAAAAAAATTTTTTTTAATTTATTTCTTTTAAGAGAGAGAAAGCTCAAGTGGTGGAGAGGCAGAAAGAGAGAATCCCAAGCAGGCTCAGCACTGTCAGCATGGAGCCCAATGTGGGGCTTGAACCCATGAACCGTGAGTACATAACCCAAGCCGAAGTCAGATGCCTCACTGACTGAGACCCCCAGATGCCCCAACTCTTAATTGCTTCTAAACTCAGGTGGGAGCAGGTGTCATCTATTGAAGTCCCCAAACCCCAGCAGCAGGCACTGGGGATACAGTAGTAAACCAGATGGGTCACCCCATGGTCGAGGTCAGTATGTCTCAAGCTGTGCTGTGGAGGACCAGGCCTATATATTCACAAAGCTGTGCGACCGTCACCAGTGTCCAGTTCTAAAACATTTTTTTTTAAGTTTATTTATTTATTTGGAGGCGGGGAAGGGCAGAGAGAGAGAGGGAGAGAGAATCCCAAGCAGGCCCTGTGCTGACAGAAGAGACTCTGACACAGGCCTCCAACTCACAAACCGTGACGTCATGATCTGAGCCGAAACCAAGCGTCAGATGCCCAACTGACTTAGCCACCCAGGTGCCCCCCGAAACATTTTCTTTACCCCAGAATGAAACTCCACACCCATCGAACAGTCCCTGATTCCTCCTCCACCAGGCTCTGGCAACCACTAATCTGCTTTCTGTGTCTACGCTTTTGCCTGTTCTGGACAGTTCATGTAAGGGGGTCACATAATACTTGGCCTTTTGTGTCTGGTTTCTTTCCTCAGCTTAATGTTTTCAGGGTCTGTCCATGTGGCAGCATGAATCAGCACTTCATTCCTTTCTATGGCTGAATAGTATTCCGTTGCTTGGATACACTGCATTTTGTTTATCCGTGGACATTTGGGTAGGTTTTAGTTTTTGGTTATTGTGAAAAATGCTTCTGTGAACATGCATGTACATATTTATGTGAGGTCATATGTTTTCAGTATTCTCCGGCATGTATGTAGGCATAGAGTTGCTGGCTCATATAGAAACTCTGTGTCTAACTTTTTGACAAATCACCATATTGTTTTCTAAAGTATTTGCATCATTTTACATTCCTTCCGTCAGTGTGTGAGTGTTCTGATTTCTCCAGCTCCCCTCCCACACTTGTCGTTGTATATCTTTTTTATTACAGCCCCCCTAGTGGGTGGCCTTGCTTCTTGCTCCTTCACACAGTGTGGTGGACAACTCCTGATGTACATTTTCAACTTACCTTGATCCGCTCTGCCAAAAACCCCTCCATGCAGTATTTTGAGGCCAGCTGAAGTTTCCTCTCTTCCAGAAGGCTCTCCTTAGCCACTCCAGCCCTCCTGGATTTTTTTCTTCTTACCCTTTCCTAGAGAATTTGAAAGGACACACCACACATTTGTGTTAAGGATTTGATTATGTTGTATGTTGCTGCTCTCGCTTCCTGGAATAATTTCCGCGTCCTGTGCTTGCTACTTCGCTGGCCAAATACTGCCTCTCTCATCCATCCCCAGCTTCTCCCGTGCCTCCGAAACTTGAATCCTCTCCCCCCAGGGAGGTGTGGCCCTTGCTCTGCCCCACAATAGCCCTTGGACTTTATATGGATCTCAGTGCTTCCTGTGTCCACTGTTGGAATGTAAAGTCATCAAGAGCAGGAATTGGGGGCACCTGGAGGGCTCAGTCCATTAAGTGTCTGGCTTTTCAGCTCAGGTCATGGTCTCACAGCTTGTGGGTTACAGCTCTATGCTGGGCTCTGCGCTGGCAGAGAGGAACCTGCTTGGGACTCTCTACCCCTCTCCCACATGTACTCACTCTGGTCTCTCTCTCTCTCTCTCTCTCTCTCTCTCAAAATAAGTAAATAAATAAACTTAAGAAAGAACAAGAATTGGAATTATGACTTGATCATTTTTTTTGTACCCTAGAATATAGAACAGAAGTTGACACTCAGTAGAAATGAATACTGAATAAATATTTCTTGAAGGAGGAAAGGAAGGAAAGAATTTTTTGGTTGGCTTTTTCCAGCTAGACTGCAGGCCCTTCTGGGTTAAGAATGACATTATTTTTTGTGCTGTGGATCTTTTCAATTCCATCTAGTGCCTCATGATGGCTGCTACATCCCTGGCTTCTTCCTCTGTCACCCTGTCCAGGGATGGGACCTGAACTTGCTCCATCAGCTGTCATGGCCAATGCCACATATGTGGTATGACACAGACCTGCCCCTCCAACCACTGTTGATCGGTTCCTAAGCCAGAGGCAGCCATGTGATGAGATGGGAAAGCCTGGCTATATCCCAGAAAATTTGGAACAATTCTATATTTCAAATGGAAAGGTGACAAATTAACCCAATAAAGTGCTTGCTCTTGAAGAACACACATGGCAGTTGGACAAAGATCAAGCAAACCAACTTGAACCTGAAATTTCAGTCCCAAATGATGCTGCATTATTACAAAATGTTAGCAGTCAACACTTCCTATGTGTCACTCTACTAAGTACTTTATATTCTTGGTGATATATTCTTATACTTCTCATTTAGGGGACAGATGATTAGGGAGGTTGAAAATCTAGCCCACAGAGTCCCAAATTCTTTGCCACACTAGAGCTCTGGGAATGTTGGTACATGTCCCGTGCTTGATAGGCAGCTTGCTTCACAGTCCTGAGCATCCTGACAATGAGCCTTTATCTCCTAAAGGGAACCCATGGTCCATGAACCTGCCCAGTCTGATGCTCTGCCCAGGAACAAACTAACACGTGGGCGGACCAAGCAATTACTCACCAGGTCTTAATAGGAGGGCCCTTGGAGTTGCAGAGCTGCATACAAAATACTTCTCCAGCAGCCTGTCACAAATGCCTGCTTTTGCTATTAAGATTTTATTTTTTTAAATGTTTATTTATTTTTGAGAGAGAGAGAGAGAGAGCACAAGCAGGTAAAGGACAGAGGGAAACACACACACACACACACACACAGAATCTGATGCACACTCCAGGCTCCAATATGTTAGCTCAGAGCCCAGCGTGGGGCTCGACCCCAGGAACCATGAGGTCATGACCTGGGCTGAAGTCAGATACTTAACCAAGTGAGCCATCCAGGCATTCTGGATTTTATGTCTTTGAGTTAAGGATATAGGAGCACAAATAGCCACTTAGTTTTGGCCTCATATAACTTCAGTCTCCTTTTCTACCTCCTCTTCAAGGCAGGGATTTCCCCTCAAATTCTCTCTCTTCCTCATTCCATGGCCCATTTCCTGACTCTTGGTTCTTCAAATAGAGAAAATAATTTTTTCCCGTGTAGTATAATTTGATTTGGGAATCACAATCTAATCCAGAAGTCTACCTAGTATGTGAAGACTGCTTCCAATAGCAGAGATCTTCAACTTCTATTCTAACCTCACAAAAGATAAAAAAAGCACCCGCTTTGGTGATCTCCATTAACTGCAAACACCCCTAGGAGGGGTGACACATTGAAATGCTGTCACTCAAGTACAAATGTTTTCATCAAGCCCTTTCTGGAAGACACCTACCCAAGAGTATGAGATCATAGTTAACTGGGGGGTAAGAGATGCAGTAGGCAAGTTAGTGTTTGGGGACAGCCTAAAATCATACACCATTCAGTATGGTTGCCATGTGGTCACTGAGTCTGGATCCTACCCTGTGGGGACTATAGAAAGCTACAGTGGAAGAAAGAGAAGTGTGGCAGGCGAGTGAGTGGAGAGGCAGTTCAAGGGCTCAGAATCATGGGAGGAGATGAAGGGGGAATTTACTCGGTGTCAGAACCAGGGCCAGGTGCAAAGTGGGCTGTTCTTTTTATTTTTCTTTTACTTTTTTTTTAAAAATAGTTTATTGTCAAGTTGGTTTCCATATAACACCCAGTGCTCATCCCCACAAGTGCCCTCCTCCATGCCCATCACCTTCCTTCCCCTCCCCCCACCCCATCTGCCCTCAGTTTGTTCTCAGCATTCAAGAGTCTCTCATGGTTTGCCTCCCTCCCTCTCCCCAACTATTTTCCCCCTTCCTCTCCCCCATGGTCCTCCGTTAAGTTCCTCCTAATCCACCTATACGTGCAAACATATAGTATCTGTCCTTCTCTGCCTGACTTATTTTCACTCAGCATAACACCTCAAGGTCCATCCATGTTGCTACACATGGCCAGCTTTCATTCTTTCTCATTGCCATGTAGTATTCCATTGCATAGATGAACCACATCTTCTTGATCCATTCGTCTGTTGATGGACACTTAGGCTCTTTCCATGTTTTGGCTATTGTTGAGAGTGCTGCTATGAACATTGGGGTACATGTGCCCCTATGCATCAACACTCCCGTATCCTTTGGGTAAATTCCTAGCAGTGCTATTGCTGGGTCATAGGGGAGTTCTATTGTCAATTGCAAAGTGGGCTGTTCTGTAGAGCTCTACCAGAGATCTGTGGCCTCTTTTCTCTCCACCCATGGGCTCGTCCTCGTTTCTGTGAAAGGAAGGACAGACGAGTAGGAAACATGAAAGAAATAATCAAGACCAACAATGGCCACAGTGGCAAAACAAGCTTTAACTTATAAACTGCCTCAAAATGGCCTAAGGAGTGCTTCTAGGCATGTGTAAGTCATTGTGGAGCTGCTGACAGACCATATGCAAACCATGTTCACATCCATCTGGGGCTCATCTATCTGCTGTGCACATTCTGAGTGATACTTGGGGTAATCTCAGTGGAGGCTGTACCTAATGTTAAAAACCTGATTACAGTTGGGATGAAATTGAATTGAAGCCAAGTCAGCAACTGGAACAACCTCCTTCTTCCTTCTTTGAGAAGATCAGTAAAATTTAGGAATCTCTAGGTAGATTGTGGGGAAAAAGAGAGACAGTCCAAATCCCCGATATCAGGATTAAGAATCTATTGCTACAGATTCTGTAGATATTAAGACAATGGTCCTTGGGGTGTCTAGGTGGCTCAGTAGGTTAAGCATTCGACTCTTGATTTCGGCTCAGGTCATGATTTCATGGTTTGTGAGTTCAAGCCCCACATTAGGCTCTGCTGTCAGCGCAGAGCCTGCCACAGACCCTCTCCCTCTCTCTGCCCCTCCCCCCTCTCTGGCTCTACCCCTGCTCATTCTCTCTCTCTCTCTCTGAAAATAAGTAAACTTAAAAATAATTTTTTAAGGAAAAAAAAACAATGGTTCTCTACTGGGGGTTATTCAACCCCCTTCCCCGCCAAGGCTGTTTGGGAATGTCTGGAGACAATTTTGATTGTTACAACTGGGGAGCTTGAGCAGGGATGCTACTGGCATCCAGTGGCAGAGACCCAGGATGTTGCTAAACCTCTCACAATGCACAGAACATGCCCCCACAACAAAGACTTATCCACTCCAAAATATCAATACTGTGCTTTTGAGAAATCCAACATTATAAGGATAATAAGGGAATTATTGTATATGACTTAATGTTAATAAATTCAACAACTTAGTTGAAATGGACAAATTTTTTGAAAGACACTAACTACAAAAGTTGACCCAATAAGAAATAGACAACCATGAGAGACTCTTGAATGCTGAGAACAAACCGAGGACTGATGGGTGTCGGGGAGGAGGAGGGAGATGGGCATGGAGGAGCGCACTTGTGGGGATGAGCACTGGGTGTTATATGGAAACAAACTTGACAATAAACTATTTGTATAAATAAATAAATTTAAAAAAAAAAAACGGGCAAAAAAAAAAAATAGATAACCTGGATAGCCTGATATTTACTAAACAATTGCATTTGTAGTTAAAAACCTTCCCACAAAGATAACTCCAAGCCCAGAGGGCTTCATTGATTAATTTATGACACATTTAAGGAAGAAATTATTTCAGTTCTATCTAAACTCTTCTAGAAAATTGAAAGGGTGGAAATACTTCTAAACATTTTCTCTGAGTCTAGGATTGCCCTGATCCCAAACTCAGCCAAAGATGATACATGAAAACCACAAGCCAGTCAAATCCAACAATGTATATAAAAAACATAATACATTGTGACCTAGTGGAGTTTATTCTAGGAATTCAAGGTTAGTTTAATGTTTGGAAATTAATTAATATAATTCATCATGTTAGTAAACTACAAAAGAAAAATCATAGGATCATCTCAATAGATACAGAAAAAGGATTTGACAAAACCCATAATCCTTCCCTGATAAAAACTCACAGCAAACAAGAAATAAAAGGGGACTTCCTTAGCCTGATAAAAGGAATCTATGAAAAACCTACAGCTAACATCATAATCTCAGAAGACTAAATGCTTTCCTCCTGAGATCATGAACAAGTCAAGGAAGTCTGTTCTTACCATTTCTATTCTGTTATCATTGCACTTCAAGTTTCTAACTGATGCAATAGGGCAAGAAAAAGAAATAAAAGGCTGCCACATTGGAATGGGAGAAGTAAAGGTGTCTTTATTCTCAGACAACATGATCATCTATGTAGAAAATCTGATGGAATCGACAAAAAAGCTACTAGAACTAATAAATGAATTTTGCAGGATATGTGATCAATATACAAAAGTCATTTGTATTTCTATATACCAGCAATGAACAATTGGAAATTTAAATACAAAAACAATTAGCAATAGCTAATATGAAAAATTATGAAATATTTAGGAATAAATCTGAAAAAAGGATATGAAAGATCTGTATACTGAAAACTACAAAACAATGCTGAGTAAAATTAGAGAAGACCTAAATAAATAAAATGATATACTATGTTCATGGGTCTAAAGATCCATTTAAAGATGTCAGTTCTCTAAACTGATCTGTAGATTCAGCATAATTCTAGTAAAATCATAGTAGTCTTTTTGGGACAAATGGAAAAAATGGGTTCTAAAATTCATATGGGAATGGAAAGGACTAGTATAGAAAGAATACCTTTGAAAAAGAACAAAAGTTGAAGAACTAATACTACTTGATTTTGAGACTTATTATAAAGCTACATTAATTGTCACATTGGTATAAAGAGAGAAAATAGATGAGTAGAACAGAACAGAAAGACCAGAAACAGATCCACATGAAAACTGATTTTTGACAGAGGTTCAAAGATAATTCAGTGGAAAAAAGATAATTTTTCAACAAATGGTGCTCAGACAACTGGATAGCTTTATGCAAAATAATACATTTGGACCCCTACTTCATTCTATATACAAAAATTAACTCAAAATGAATGATAGCTATAAATGTAAAACCTAAAACTATAAAACTAATGGAAGTAAATATAAAATAAAGCCTTTATGGCTTTGGGCTAGGTAAAGACTTCTTAGATGCTATACTAAAAGCATAATCCACAAAGGAAAAAATTGCTAAATTGAAATTCATCAAAATTTAAAACTTCTGGTCTTCAAAAGACCCTGTTAAAAGAATGAATAGATCAGCTACCTACTGGGAGAAAATATTTGCAAATCATTTATCTAGTAGAGAAATTATATCCAGAATATATATTTTTAAACCCTCAAATTTCAATAATAAGAAAATAATCCAGTAAAAAAAAATGCGCAAAAGATCTGGAAAGATATTAAAGAAGATATATGGATGGCAGGTAGGCCCATGAGGAGAAGATGCTCACTGTCAATAGTCAATAATAGAAATTCAAATTACAATCACATGGAGAGGGACGACAGGGTGTGGCTCAGTCAGTTAGACATCTGACATCAGTTCAGGTCTTGATCTTATAGTGCATGAGTTCGAGCCCCCCATTGGGCTCTGTGCTGACAGCTCAGAGCCTGAAGCCTGCTTCAGATTCTGTCTCCCTCTATCTCTGCCCCTCCCCCACTCATATTCTGTCTCTCTCAAAAATAAACATTAGAAAAAAAATTTTAGAGCGATCACAGTGAGATACCACTGCACATGTTATAATGGCTGAAACTAAAAACACCAATCATACTAGGTGTTGGCAAGGATGTGGAGCAGTGGAGACTCTAATATGCTACTGGTGGGAATGTAAAATTTAGAGACATGTCGTTAAATAGTCTAGCAGTTTCTTAAGAAGTTAAACATATACCTGCTATCTGATCAAGTCATTCTACCTCGAGGTATTTAGCCAAGAGAAGTAAAAGCCTATGTCCACCCAAAGTCTTATATGGACTTGTACTCCAGTGTTCTTACTAGCTTTATCTGGAATAGCCGAAACCTGGAAATCCAAATACGCATCAACACATGAATGGATCAACTGTAGTATATCCATACAGTGAAACTGGACTCAGCACTAAAAAGCAATGAACTACTGATACTTGTAACAACATGGATAAATCTTGGAGTAAGTATTCTGAATGAAAGAAACCAGACGGGAAAGTATATGTACCGTGTGATTTCACTTCTATAAAATTCTAGCAGGTGTAAACCAATTATAGTGATAGTAAGCAGATGAGCAGTTGTCTGGGGATGAGAGTGACCGGCGGAAGAAAGGACCACAAAGGTGGGGGAAGAAATTTTGAGGGTGATGGATATACTTATTGTCTTGATTTTGGTGATAGTTTCACAAATATGTGCGTAGGACCAAAACTAATAAAATGATACAGTTTAAACAGACATAGTTATGGTATGACAATTGTATCTCAGTGCTGTTTTTAAAAATGCTTGTCCCGACCCACATGACAATAGTTGGTGTAGGTTGTCTTACTGTGCGCTGGGCTGTGGTAGAGGGTGGCTCTGTTACCCAGCTCCCCTCCTTCTATTCTCCACTCCCTGCTTTCCCCCAAGCTGTCTTTCAATCCTGCTAACCCCACCCAAAAGCCTCTTCATCTCATACTCCTCTTTACCTGTAACTCTTCAACAGAGTATTCTCTCATTCCAATCTTCTCAGATCTTTAGCCTCTCACCACGTCAATTTACAGATTACCAGTGACCTCTTCACTGTCAAATCCAGAGCTTTTCCCTCAACCCCAATCCTCCTGGCTTTCCTGACATACGTGAAATTGTGGATTGATTCCTGTGTTCAGGTTTTCCCAGGAACTGGTCTTAGGGCTTCATGATACGCTCTCCCCCATGTCATGCTACGCTGTGGTTCTTCATCAGCACATAAGAATACTGGCCGATTATACTTCTCTTTGTTCAGCAGGAGGTTCATTATTGCCATAAGTACAGATCTTTACTGTAGCCAACCCTTGACATGTGAGGATTTAATGTTTGTGTTTCTCACTGTCTAAGAACACCACCAAAGTTTTATGTGCGCATTGTGTGCACTCCTCCTTGTACATTTCATAGGGGTAATTGTGTTCTGTCCTCAGGATGTGTTTCAAGAAAAATTAACTGCTGTATGTTATTTCTTTGGAGGGTTTCCGCATTCGATGGAGTATGTAGCAAATCCAAAGAGTGTCTTCTGTCTCTAATGTAAGGGCTCTTTCCAGCATCTGTGTTCTTTCTCTCTCCTCGGTTGCTCTAGAGAGGGTGTTGATTTACATTCCTTCTACCTGAAAGAGCAAGAGCTCTTGGATCACTTCCTGCCTGATCCCTTTGAGCATCTCCTGGACTGCAGCCGGATGCATTTCTGATTAATCTGACTAGTGACTAATAACTCTGACCCCACAGAGTGGCTAACACAGGAGACTTTGCTCTTCTGCCCTGAGCTGTGGATTTCCTGCTAGAATTCTTAACAACTTCGTGTTGTGATGAAAATCAGATGAAAGAACATATGGAAAAGGACTCTAGATATTTTAGGTAAGAGGATAAATGCAAATGCAGGACTCTGTCTTGGTAGCCAGGATGCCTCCAGCCTTACCCCAAACCTCAGAAAGCAGGGCTTCTCTTGTGAATTCAGGACTAAGCAGAGTCACCGGGATATCCAATAGGACACCTTTGTGGATGGATAGAATCTTTAGTGAGGAAGGAAGAAAAGCAAACAAAGTTCTCCTCCACTTCTGAGGTATTTTTCTTCCTATTCCCTGATCCACCTCTGTCTCCTGGGTGGATGTAGGTGGGTAGGGGGGACTACGTCTTGTGTCTGTCGGGCTTGAGAAGCTGTCTGTTGCCTTCTCTACCTGGTCGTGGCTGGTGCCTTGACAGGTGATCAGGAGGGGACCCTGTCCTCTTCATGGGAACTCACATGCTGTGATCGAACCCATACTGCACCTTGATGAAGATCTAAGTCATTATTTCACTTGAGGGAGACTGGAGGTGCGAGCTAATTCATCCCCTCATTCCATTCTCAGGATGCCTCGTTGGAAGGGGGTGTCCTTGTGAATATTCCTTCTTTCCTTAACCCTCTCTCACTTGAACTCCCTCTTTGTCCTCCATGTTCTCTTCTTTTTTTTTTTATTTTTTTTTTAATGTTTATTTATTTCTAGGAGAGAGAGAGAGACAGCGTGAGCAGGGGAGGGTCAGAGAGAGAGGGAGTCACAGACTGAAACAGGCTCCAGGCTCTGAGCTGGCAGTCAGCACAGAGCCCGACGCGGGGCTCGAACCCACGAACCGCGAGATCATGACCTAAGTGAAAGTCGGACGCTTAACCGACTAAGCCACCCAGGCGCCCCCTCCATATTCTCTTCTTTAGGCCTTCCTCAAACAGCATCTTTAGACCCCTCTCCCTGGAAAGTTCCACTCTGCACAAAGTAAAGGGGCATGCTACCCACTGTCGCCTCGTGACTTGCATACTCTACCGTTGCAGGATTTGGCTAGATATTACTGAGAATTTTCCTCTGTGCAGGCGTCTGCTGGCAGTAAAAGCACATGGGTGCCCCAGTCCGATAAGTGGGGGAAGTAGCAAAAAACGGGGCTCCAATTTGTCTTTCCACCTACAATGACTGAGACTGGTTTCCTCCTACATTTATCTCCTGGAAAATACGCTTTACCAACATATGCAGAGATTTCCTCCAAATATCAACACTCTAGTCTTTTTGGGTCTATGCGTGAGAGGGAGAAAGAACGTGAGAGGGGGGCAGGCGGAGAGGGAGAGAGAGAAAGAATCTCAGTCAGACTCCATGCTCGGTGCAGAGCCTGACGCGGGGTTCGATCCCACAACCCTGGAATCATGACCTGAGCCAAAATCAAGAGCCCCATGTTCAACTGACTGAGCCATGCTGGCGCCCCTCAACACTCTAGTCTTCAGCAAAGCATTCATATTCCTTCCTATGAATATATCTTTGATTCTACTTCTTGCAAAAATAAAAGCTCTGACATTATGGTGCCAAAAGAGCACTTGGCTCCTGCCTGCGATTAATTTCACTGCAAATGCCTGACACATGGGGGTGGGTG
>NW_027527449.1:4965432-5035158 GCF_008692635.1 Crocuta crocuta | reverse complement strand
ATGAGGGTGGGTGGGTGGGAAGTGAGGGAGGCCTCAGCTAATTCCATCATACTTGTAAGACTGTGTTCCTTATGTTTGAAATATCCTTGGCTCTAGAATGTAACTGGGCCCAGAAAGGAGAACTAAGGAGTGGCAGTTAAGGACTGGCTCTGGGCTAAGTTTAAGGGAAAGTATCCTTGAACCTCCTACGTAGTCCAGCCTAAGCTATTGAGAGTGACACACAGTTACGGAGAGCCAGGAAGCAAAGGAGAGGGACAGCTTAACATCAGGGAGAATTATAAGCAAGAGACTCAACGTTTGGGAACTGCCTAACAAACACCGTAGGGGTAGGAAACTACATACCAAGATGCCTTATACATCTATTTTAATTAGTGGATTTGCTCCCTACGTGCAAAGAAAGTTTCACTGGTTAAAGGTTAGAAGGTTTATCTTGACTGCTTTTTAAGTTTTTAATAGGATTCAGTTTATATTCCAACATCAACAGAACATTTTTTTCCTACATCAGGGCTCTGTATTATTCTTGTTATTTTTGTGTTTTGTTTTGTTTTCTTAAGCAACTAACCTTAGTTACATGGTGGCGTCCAGGGAAGGGCAGCAAATTAAACATCTTCTAATATCCTTCTCTCCTGAAGTCTCTCTGAAGCTATAGTAGAAGAGATTTTTACTGGCAAGGGGAAAATGGGAAAAGAGAAAATCACAGCAAACTTTTGGAATCTGGAAGACAAATAAACAAGTGCTGACTTACCAGATCTAAGACAGCTGAATCCTAGATCAGCAGTGGGGAAAGTGGACTGACACACAGATCTACAAAAGCTGTGAATTGCTAACACTGAGTACCTCTGGAAATGAGGGTAAAGGGAGAGGTTTAAAGACGGAGGATTCTTTGGAAGTTTTGTTATTGTGGTGGTGGTGGTGGTGGTTGTTTAGTAGGCTTCTCATCCTAGCGTGGAGCCCAGCATGGGGCTTGAACTCACAATCCCGAGATCAAGACCTGGGCTGAGATCAAGAGTCTGACACTTAGCCGACTCAGTCGGAACCCCTTGTTGGAAGCTTTTTAAAGAACATTTTAATCCCCAGACCACCTTCTCCAATTTGTGCAGTCAGATACTTGGCCTCCTCCACACTCACAGAATTAGATTTTTTTTCTGCGGAGGGAAACAGAAGGTCCCTGGGATGGAAGACAGTAGGCAGAGATGGAGGTGGGTGCTGTACTAGAAATAGGGAGAGGGAGTGACTATAGTCTTATTGGCTTCTGAGACTCTAGTCCTCCCCATCTCCTTGGCTCCCAGAATACTGGAGGCCAGGCCATCGTCTTTCAGGTGGGAGACTGGAAAACTCCCCTGGAGAATCTGACCAGCCCAACAAGAAAGTCTTACATATACTGGTTATGAGTTTTGATACGATGACCCTAGGGTGAAGTTCACTGATGAAAAGCCCCAGCCACATATTCAGTCATGAGCATATCCTCAAGATTTCCATGTGAAGAACCCCTAATATGAAAGATCCAGACCAAGACAAATCAACATTTAAAAAGCAACACGAGAAATAACAAACACATTCAAAGAGAAGAAACTTAAAAAGAAAACAAAAACCTATCAGTAGTATCTTCAGTGAGACAAAAAGAAATATTTCAACCTTGAGACAGCAACAGAATGACGTATAAACAACTTTTGAAGAAAAGGGAGCTTTAGACATTCAGAAACATAATGGAAATTTTGAAAAACTTAAATTGGAGGCTAAAATTGAAGAACTCTCCTCAAGAGTAGAGCAAATGATGTAAGAGAAAAAGTAAAAAAATTAGAAGGTGAATCCACAAGACTTAATATCGAAGTAATGGGAGTTTCAGGAAGAGAGAACAGAAAAAGTGGAGTGCCAGAAAGATACAAGGGATCAATTTAAAATGTCATCAGTTTTCTCAACAGTAATATCAGAGGCTAGAAGATGAGAAAGTGATGCCTTCGACACTTGGAGGCAAAACCACTCCTATCTTAGAATGACAAAATAGCAATTGCATATGAGGACTGAAGAAAGACATTTTAGAAAGGCAATGTTTCAAAAATTGTACCATGTGCCTTTATCAGGAAGCTCCTAAAGGGTGTGCTTCACCAAAACAAAGGGAATAAACCAAGAAAGAAGACCCAAGATAGGGGGACGGGAGATCTGACGCAGAAGTGCAGGGAATCCTCAGGACAACAACTCCCCCCTTGTTGCTGAGAACACAACAGTGCAGACTGGAGAGTGGCAGAGAATCTGGGCGACATTTCTTCAGGAAGATCAGATTGATAAAATATGGAATGATCTACATGTCCTCAGAAGATGTTTGTGTCATTGCGTGAGAATTTGTGTTTGAGTGTGTGATAAGTGGATCCACTACTTCTGTTACACTTACTGTCCAGAGAAATGAAAAGTTGTGCAGGATAGTAAAAGTCATTAGAGTTTACTCTGTGGCTTAGTTCAGGGTAGCATTTACATGGTCATAGTGATATGAATTACATTTACTGAATAAAGATCTAAGGAAGATTAGTGATGTAACTGTATTGGAAAGATAAAGGTATGGGAAGGGTATGTGTGTGTTTCCTGGGATCAGGGAGGAGATTCAAATCCCTAATTTGCGAAGTGGTAATTCAGTAGCTAATGTGTAAAAGTGAAAAATTCAAGGAAACTGTCGAGGAGAGAAGGAAGGTTCCTTCTTCTCTTCTGAATTCTCAGCTGAGGCCACTGGAATAAAAGATTAACAAGAGGAAAACAGACGTGGGTTCACATGCATACCTCATGTACACATGGGAAATACCCAAAGACAAATTAATTAACTTAAGAATTCCACAACCACTTAAGAATTCCAACTTAGGGGCACTTGGGTGGCTCAGTCAGTTAAGCATCTGACTTCAGCTCAGGTCATAATCTCACTGTTCATGGGTTTGAGGCCCGCATGGGGCTGTGTGCTGTCAGAGTCTGCTTTGGACTCTGCATCTCCTTCTCTCTTTGCCCCTCTCCTGCTCACGCTCGGGCTGTCTCTCTCTCAGAAATAAATAAACATTAAAAATTTTTTTTAAATAAATAAAAATAGAATTCCAACTTAAATGCCATCTTTATAGGGAAAGGGGAGGGGAATGTAGGCCTCTTGGGTGGGGGGCGGGGAGGAAATGATTTTTAGGATGGATGAACGGGCCTCTTGAAGAACAGATGGAAGGTGTGATAGTTTGTGACAAAGGTAGTCTGGGTGCGTCTAGGCTCCTTTCCTGTGACAAGAGTCAGCTCTCCCTGGTTAATGACACTCGCAGGAAGGGGTTTATGACAACTGAGTTTCTTCCAGAGGATCTGTCTTTGGGCAGATGGGGGGAGGCTCGGAGAAAGCCTCCCCCTGCATTTGCCCACAGCTCAAAAGAACCAGTATGTGAAAGTACAAATTTAGGGCAGTGTGTCCTGGACCCCTCCAGTCCTGTACGGTGGCATATCTTGCTCCCTCAAAAGCACCACAAGCATTTTGTTTAGAGGCGGAGAGGTCAGTACCTAAAGCATCAACTCACAGGTGCCTGAGTGGCTCAGGGCGTTGAGTGACCAACTTTTGATCTTGGTCTGGGTCAGAGTCTCACAGTTTGTGAGATTGAGCCCTATATTGGGTTCTGCACTGACAGCACAGAGCCTGCTTAGGACTCTCTATCTCTCTCTCTCTCTCTCTCTCTCTCTCTCTGCCCCCCACCAAAAATAAATAAATAAACATTAAAAAAAATAAAGCATCGGCTCAGACATTTAAAAGTAGATCTTCTGGAGAAAAAGCAGTATGGGAACTACTTGTCATAACAAACATTGTAGAATTGTTTGACTCTTTAAAATTCATGCTGTGTTACTTTAATAAAAAAGTAAAAAATGTAAACAAACACCAAAAGGCCCACGTGATGTGCCTCTCTGAACCAATAAATAAGACCAAGTGATAAATATTTCATAGCATGATTCCAACCAATATCATTTGAGGTACTTTGAGCTCAGAGCCGGCAAGTTCCAACATTTTAAAATGTTTATTTATTTGTTTTGAGAGAGAGAGAGCACGCGTGTGTGCACAAGCATGTGAGTAGGGGCGGGGCAGAGAAAGAGGGGAGGAGAGAATCCAAGGTAGTCTTTGCACCACCAGTGCAGAAACTGATGCAGGGCTTGAACTCATGAATCCTAAGATCATGATCTAAGACGAGATCATGAGTTAGATGCTTAACTGACTGAGCCACCCAGGTGCCCCAGAATGTTCCATTTTTAAGTGGGAAGGGATCTCAGCACCAGTGCAGTGATGGACACAGACAGAGGAGCATCCTCCGGGAAGCATCTGCCCGGAGGCGGGAGAAGGCGCAAACCAGATCTGAGGTTCCGTCTTTACTGATGATTAAACACCAGTTATCACCTGCAATGTCTGTTTTTAAAAATTTTTTAAATGCGTATTCATTTTTGAAAGAGAGAGACAGAGAACAAGCAAGGGGAGGGCAGAGAGACAGGGAGACACAGAATCCAAAGCAGGCTCCAGGCTCCTAATTGTCAGCACAGAGCCTGACATGGGGCTCAAACTCATGAACTATGAGATCACGACCTGAGCCGAAGCCGGATTCCTAACCAACTAAGCCACCAAGGTGCCCCTGCAATGTTAGTTTTTAATGTTTCTGAATAATGATGCTGAGAAAGAAATTTTGAAAGCTAGGAAAAGATGATTGAACAATTAAATGGATGTGAAAAGATGAGCTGTTTTTTTTTTTTTAAATTTTTAACAAATGTTTATTTTTGAGACAGAGAGAGAGTATGAGCAGGGGAGGGGCAATGAGAGAGGGAGACACAGAATCTAAAGTGGGCTCCAGGCTCTGAACTTTAAACACAGAGTCCAATGTAGGGCTCGAGAACCAGGAGATTATGACGTGAGCTGAAGTCCACTGCTCAACTGACTGAGCCACCCAGGTGCCCTGAGCTGGTTTTTCTTAAAAGCAGTATGTATAGAACTTGAGAGTTTAAATCTTCTGATGTCGAACCAAGCCAAAAATAACATAAAGAAAATATTGAGCACGAAGAGTGGTGACTTGAAATTCAAAGTGGGTGTGACCTGTTAGGCACCTGCCCGCACTGATTTCAGCTTGTGGTTGCATAGATTCTGGTCTACTGTTGATATACCCAGGGGAGAAAGCATTCAACACAGCGTCATGAGTGAATAAATAAACCCGCTACAAGAGGCTCTCGGTGGGGTGGGGTTGGACGGAGAACAAACATGTTACATTCCAAAAGTCCAACGGAGGCCAAGAATCAACAACTAGATACCGAATACACACCTGAGCTGCTCTGAGCTTGAGAATGTTTTTGAAGGAAACAGGAAATGAATTCAAGTAATGAAATTGATTCCTGAGCTTTGTCTTTTTCTTTCTTTCTGTTTTTTTGCCAAAACCCTATTTTGGTTTCAAGTTCGCTTTCCTATAATCTGTTCAGACTTTAATTTCATGGTATAATTCATTCAAGCTTTGGTAACCACCTGGCTGTAATTTGAGCTGGCTGGTCAACAAACCAAGTACCAGCAAAGCTTCTCCTTTGTGTGGCCATAATCCAAAACATTGAAGAGATTAAATGTAAGAATAATCCTGCCCTTAATCACATGATCTCAGGGAATGTCTTCCCCCTTTGAATAGTGTTGCAATTGATATTTGAATTTGTAGAATTCAATTTTGTAGAAACCCAGGGGCATCAGGTCATTCCCCAGGAAGCAGGCACGAGACGTCACTGAGAAGAGTTCTGAATACTGAAGTGATTTTCTCCCCGAGCTCTGAAGCCACACCTCCTGCTGGGACAGCAGCCAGTGCCCTGGAGAGGCTCCCAGGCCTGAAGGCCAGGGGGATGGGTGTGAAGTACTGCAGGAGGTGAGGCCAGGCTCCGCATGGTGACTCGAAGAAAAGTAGTTGACAGTCGGCCCTGGCCCAGAAGAAAGCCACCTTGCCTCTCTGCCCCTCCTCTTCTGGAGCACCACTTAGAAGCTTTGCTCCCTCTTGTAATTTTGGGGTACTCCAGGAGCCTGAAATGTATAGAATGAAGGGATTAACTGACTATAATTAAAAAGCTCGAGGCGGTTTAATGCAGTGGGAAGAGTATAGATCAAGAGTCAAGAAGTCAAGTTCAGCCCTCTGACCTGAGCCGTGGGCTTTGGTCTCCTCATTCATAAAAGTTGGAGGTTTCGTTTCGTTTCTTTTTTTTTTTTAATGTTTATTTATTTGAGAGAGAGAGAGAAAGAGGGTGTGAGCCGGGGAGAGGCAGGGGGAGGGAGACAGAGGATCCGAAGCTGGCTCTGCTCTGACAGCAGAGAGCCCGATGTGGGACATGACCATGAGGTCATCTGACCCAAAGTTGAACGCTCAGCCGACTGAGACATGTAGGTGCCCCTTAAATTAAAAAAAAATTTTTTTTTAAATGTTTACTTATTTTTGAGACAGNTTATTATTATTATTATTATAGACAGAGCCAGGGGGAGGGACAGAGGGAGAGAGAGAGAATCTTAAGCAGGCTCTAAGCTCAGTGTAGAGCCTAATGACACTGGGATCACGGGCTGATCTGAAATCAAGAGTTGGACACTCAACTGACTGAACAACCCAGGTGCCCAAAGTTGGAGGTTTCTTGTAGCTCAAAGGTACCAAGTTTCTGCTCACTTCTCCTGAGCGTGAGAAGGGATAAGCACATTCCATCCTGGATGAGGAGGTGAGCGGGGCCTCCTTTCTTCTCTGGTTCAAGGCGGCTGCCGGTCCTTCCTTGCCCTTTGCCCACATCTAGGGAAAGCACGCACATTGCTGTTTGCAGACTTGTTCTGGAGAAGACTGGCAGTGCTGGACAGCCTTCCATGGAAGGAAGCTTGGGATGGGCCCGAGAGGGGCTGGGCCCAGCAGGGCAGTCTGACCTTCTCAGAAGTCAGGCAGCTGCCTGTTTGTAGGTCAGCTGGAGACTCAGGGCAGCCCAGGAGCTGCTGGGAGACATCGGACACCAACAGAAAGTCCTGTGTGGTGGGGCAAGCAACATGCCCTCACCCTCGCCTCACAGGGGACCGAGGTACTCTCCAATAATCAGAAGGGAGTGTGTTTTGAAGTCCAGAGGGGTACAGTAGGTACAAGTCATATTAATTAGAGGAATGTATCTTCCTCATTTCTCACGGGTCAGCTTTCAGAGGAAGGTAGCACTTAGGGCAATGACGTGAATTTCAGAGGATACCAACCGTTTGCTTGCTGGTTGTTGGTGGAGAGACTGATCTGGAAATACGCACTCCGCAGGCTCCACCCTCTTCCTCCTCCTTTCCCAGGATGCACTTGTAGTCCCAGCTCTCTCGTGGCCAGCAGAAGCCAGACTGACAGGTGTCCGCAGCCCCAGACTGCACAGTTTGCTAGATTCCAAAGGCACAGAGACTGGGACTCCCGTGAGAAGTAGGGAAGAGGCTGGATATTGCCATTGTTAATAATAGCAGTTAATAATAGCTGGTAATAATAGTTACCAGCAGATGGTTCAGCCCCACGGGGAAGGGGCTGCATCTTTCTAGAGAAGGTTCTGGCACCTGGGCTGGAAGAGATGCATCTGTGGGAGCACAAGAGCAAGGTACGACTGCAGGTAGAGACGTTTTTAGGGGAGGCCAGAGTTCCTTAAAACATACTCATATTGAATATTACTCTGGTGGTCTCCTCCTGGGGAGAAGTGACCTTCCTCGGAAGAGGGAGGCATCCCCAGAGGTAGCACAGGCTGTGTTAGTCCTGCCTTGTGGCATAGAAGGTGATGGTTGTATTCAAGTAATCGTATATTGACCCTAGTTTTCCTGTCCAAATTCAGTTTGACTTTATGCATGAGTATTTTTCCTGAGGTCAAGGNACCGTGAGATCATGACCTGAGCTGAAGTCGGACGCTTAACCGACTGAGCCACCCAGGCGCCCCATCACCACCTCATTTAAAAATAGAATATCTGGGGCGCCTGGGTGGCTCCATCAGTTAGGCATCAGACTCTTGATTTCAGCTCAGGTCATGATCTCATGGTTTGTGAGTTTGAGCCCCGCGTGAGGCTTTGTGCCTGCTTTGGATTCTCTCTCCCTCTCTCTCTCTCTCTGTCCCTTCCCTGCTCATGTGCACACTCTCTCTCCCTCTCTCTTTCAAAATAAATAAATAAACATTAAAAATTATTGGAAAAAATATTGTTTCTGTGTGTCCCTGTGAATATTCCCTTGTGGTGTCTTCTGCTTCCTCCCTGGCAGTGCTTGGTGACCTACCTACTCTGTAAAGCTTAACTCTATTACACAACACATTTTAAGTCCAAACTTGCAACAAATAACTTTCCTGTTTATCAGTTAGTAATTATTGTGAATTCTTAACTATCTCATGGAGGAGGCTGAGAAGTGGTTCTCAGGGGGTTCAGAGCCTCCAGAATTAATTCTGTTCTTGACTTTCAGGTAATGCATCAAAGAAAGGTCATCTACTGAGTTGTTTCCCCTCTCCTCTCCTTTCATCCACACTAAGGAAAAGAGACATCTACCTAGCAAAGATCTAGTCCAGGGTGCCTTTGAATTGTTCTGCTGAAGCCTCTCTTGTTCTCGACATTCCGTTAGCAGATGAACAGTCTCCTGGTAAGCACTGCTATTAACAGCAATAGTCCACGTTAAGAAGCCCCATCTTGATTTGCACCCTGGGGAGACAGACGCACCAGGGCAGCATGGGATACTCAGGACTAGAGATCTACCATAGCCCTCTGTCTCTTTTTCTGTCTCTCTGAATTTCCTTTTACTTTAGTCATTCCTGGAAACACGGAGTCAGAGGAAAGTTTAGAAGTTTCTACAACCCAGCTGTCTGGATTTGGGTAAGGTTATATACCGAAGTTCCAGCAGAACCATCCTGGTCTTAACATTCTCCAAAGAATAAGGATTCCATGACACCCAGAGGGACCTGAACTCGGAAGTCAGTTGCCATGGTTGACTGTTAACCAAGGTTTGGTTTTCTTCCCCGGTATGCAAACACTTCTGAATGTTCCTCAGATCAGTTTTTATTCTGGCACTTTCAGTGGCCATCAGGTGGAATTTACCTCTAAATTACCGTCCTTGCCTTGCACAGAAGTCTAGCGGGTTTTGTTTGGTTTTACAAAGGGATGGTTGGGTACCATCTTTGGGGGAACCACTTGACTAATGAATGCTTTGCAGCCTTCTCTTCTTCACATTAGAGGAATTTTATTCCTTTCTCCTTGAGGGAGGAGCGTATAGGAGATGTAACTGGAGGGAGAGTTCTGCCTGAGAACTGGAGAAGTAGGAATATATTCCCCGTAGGACTAGGGCAAAGGCAGCAGAGTTCCACAGCTGTGGGTCCAGGGCACCAGGCGCTCGGGAGGTTGCTCTCATTCCGGCAAATACCAGAGATATAAATCTAGTTTGCATGGCTCTCAGTTGGCTCCATTATACAGAGTCCTTCCAGTTCCAAGGAATCCCTAGGGAGGCTGGGATTGGAGACAGGTCCAAAGCAATCCCAACCCTGAGTCATCCTGAGCACCATGACACCTTCCTAGGAAAGCCCTCCACTCAGGGCCTATTTGCTCACTAGAGGCCCATTTGGGGGGCGGGGTCCCACAGCCCACCCTTCACCTCTTTCGAGCACAGGTTTTTCACATCCGAAGGCGCACCTGCTGAACTCCCAGTTCACCTGCTGTGTCAGTCAGTGTTCAGAGAAGTGCTGTCTTCAAGACAGATGAGAGTGACTCTATTTTAAGGACCTAGAATGCGTCATTTGGTCGCATATGATATAAATGACCCTTCTGTGGTAACATGATTAAGAATAAGCAATTAGGGGGAATTTTTCAACTCTTGAGAGATTAATTGATGTAGATGTAAAAAATAGAGCTAACTTCCTTCATCTTCCCATTGGTGATGTGTGTGGCAGACATGGCTACTTTTTGCTGCCTCCACAGACAGAATATCACCTGTGCCTAGGGACAGGAGCATCTCTAAGCTAACTCTTCCCCCCAGACTGAGGTGCTTGCATCTTTGCATGGTACTGGGGGACTGGCTCACCTGCCCCAAATCTGAGTGTGTCTCATTCTTCGCGTTTGGTGGCCAGATTTTTGAGGAACAACAAGGAATAGCTGAGTTCTTCCTTTCTGAATTCTAGACCAGGGATCAGCAAAAATTTCCCTTAAAGGACAAGATAGTAAATATTTTCGGCCTTGTGGACCATACATTTTCTGAAGCAGCTACTCAACTCTACTGGTGAAGTGTGTGGGGAAAGCAGCCACAGATAGCATGCAAACGAATGTTTTTGGCCATGGTTAAAATGAACCTTGATTTACAAAAACAAGTAGTGGGCTTGATTTTGGCCAGCAGGCAGCAGTTTGCCCTATTCTGGAGTCAAAGGGATGAGAGAGTTCACCTTCCTTCACTGTTTTCACATGATGTCTGGTAGTTATGTGATCATTCATTCAACAAACATTTATTGCAGAATCTACTGTTGTGTCAGGCTCTGTTGTATGTTTGGGTTACAACAGAGAACAGAGCATACGAAGATCCCTGCCTCATAGAACTTATATTGTAGCAAGGAGGGACATGTTCTAAGGACAGTGAGACAAGTGTGACCAGAGAGAAGGGTGTGAGGAGGCTATTAATGGCAGGGGCTGAAGTCAGGGAGGCAATGGGAACTGATCACATAGGGCCTTATAGGCTATTATATAAGAACTTCAGTTGTTCCTCTGCATGAAATGGGGAGCCACTGGAGAATTATGAACAGAGAAGCAACACGATCTAACTTATGTTGAAAATAAATGTAAACTGGATTGGTTGCAAACTAAAGGATTGATGCAGGGATATCTATTAGGAGGACATGGCAGTAATCCAGGAGAGAAATGGCGGTAGCATGAACCAGAGTGTAACAAGGAAGATAGTGAGAAGTGTGTGAATTCTGGGTTCATTTTGAAGGTAGAACCAGCATGATTTCTTACCAGATATGTGACGTGTGTGAGATAAAGCAGTCAAGAATATTTTCAGCCTAGCAATTGGGATATGGATTTGCCACCAGTTAAAATGATGATTACTGAATGTGAAAGCAGTTTTAAATATGCTGGCTTTGAAATGCTTCTTAGACGTCCAAGTGGATATACTCATGCTTGGCATTTAGGAGAGAGGTCTGCACTGGAGATATAAATGTGTATGGTGTCAGCATGGGATAACTACGTGGTATTTAAAACCATGGGATCATGTGAGATCACCAAGGAAATGAGAGGACACAGAGAAAAAAGGAAAGCCAAGATTCTTAGGCACTCTAGAAGTTGGGGAGAGAAGGAGGAACCTACAAAGGAAATTTTATAAATTTCTTTTTATGTTTTATTTATTTAGGAGAGAGAGAGAGCGAGCAAGTGCGTGAGCAGGGGAGGGTCAGAGAGAGAGGGAAATACAGAATCCGAAGCAGGCTCCAGGCTCTGAGCTAGCGGTCAGCACAGAACCCGACTCGGGGCTTGAACCCACGAACCGTGAGATCATGACCTGAGCTGAAGTCGGACGCTCAACGGACTGAGCCACCCAGGCGCCACAAAGATTTTAAAAAGGAATGATGAGTGAGGTGTGAAAAAGAAATGAAGAGAGTACAGTTCCTGGAAGCTAAGTGGAAAAAATAAATCAAGGAGGATGGAGTTACCTACTGGGACAAATATTGTTTAGTGATCTTGGATCCAGTGTAAGATGAAGACCGAATGTTGGCCATTAGATTTAGCAACATGGTGGTTATAACTGACTTTGATGAGAGCAGTTTATGTGCAGGGGGTGAAAGCCTAATTGGAATTGACCTAAGACAGAGTGAGAGAACAGAAATTGAAGGCAGCATGTATAGAAAGCTATTTACAGGCATTTTGCTACTAAGGACAGAAGCTTAATGACCCCATTAGTTGGCTAGTTGGCAGGAGGAAAGTAGGGTGAAAAGGTTTTTTGGTTGTTTTTATTGTTGTTTAATTGCTTAAAACAAAGATAAGAATATATTACTAGGTTTATAACAAATGTAGAAATAAAACATCTGACAAAGGATGGGAAAGGGAAAAATGGAAACTACCTGTTTGTGTGGGGTGAATGATCCAGTAGAGATCAAAAATTTAACAACATGGGAGAGACAGGAAAGAACTGCCAAAAAGACATCCTCTGGTAGGTGAAAAAGATGGGATCCAGTACACAAAAGGAGGTTTTAGCTTTAGGTAGTTGCATAGAAGACTTCAGTTTCTTGCCATGAATGAGTAACTGGTACCGGAATTTCCATAAGGAAGTAGAACACAGGAAAGAATGTAATGCCTGAGAGAACAGAAGTAAATAAGTAAACCTAAAATTACCTAGACTTTCTGCCTGGTGACACTTTCTGGTGTCAGGGGGGAAGAATTCAAGCAGGCGAGGCAATTTTGCTGAGTTGAGGAAATAGAGATCAGAGTTTGAAGAGGCCAAGGCATCTGGAACAATTTGCAGAATGGATGGAGTACCAGAGAGAAGGACACTGTGAAGGTAAAGGGCTTAATAAATCTGCATAGGGATTCTGGTGAATCTTTGGTGGATGAATACTAAACTGTGGGTACCCAGTGTGAACCTTGACAGCACCAGACAAAGAATATCTATTAGGGAACAATGAACAGAATTCTCAGATTTCACACAGGGCTGGGGGATGTTTGAATTCTGACCAGTTAGAATGGAAAGCCCTCACTGAACACTCAGAGTATTCAACAGAGGTGTCAGAAGAATCATCCCTTAATAGTAAAGGTTAACTGTCAAGCCTCAGTCACTAGTTAGCCTAAAGTAAAAGCTACTCTAGACCTGTTCTAGCATGTCTTGAATGCAGATGTAAAAGGATCAAACAAGTAACTTAACTGCCTGTCAAAATAAAGTTCAACAGTGTTTTTTAAAAGACAACAATTGAGCCATTGTTGATAGTGCTGCTATAAACATTGGGGTGCATGTGCCCCTTCAAATGAACATTTTTGTATCCTTTGGATAAATTCCCAGTAGTACAATTGCTGTGTCCTGGGTAGTTCTATTTTTAATTTTGGGGGAACCTCCATACTCTTTTCCAGAGTGGCTGCACCAGTTTGCATTCCTACCAACAGTGCAATAGGGTGCCCCTTTCTCCACATCCTTGCCAACATCTGTTGTTTCCTGAATTAATTTTTAGCCATTCTGACCTGTGTGAGGTGGTATGTCATGGAGGTTGTGGTTTGTATCTCCCTGATGATGAGTGATGTTAAGCATCTTCCCATGTATTGTTTGCCATCTGATGAATGGATTAAGAAGATGGGGTGTATATATACAATCGAATACTACTCAGCGATGAAAAAGAATGAGATCTTGCCATTTGCAACAAGGTGGATGGAACTAGAGTGTATTATGCTAAGCAAAATAAGTCAGGCATATGTTTTCACTCACACCTGGAATTTGAGAAACTTAGCAGATGAACATGGGGAAGGGAAGAAAAATAAGATAAAAACAGAGAGGGAAGCAAACCGTAAGAGACTCTTAAATACAGAGAACACACTGAGGGTTGCTTGAAGGGTTGGGGGCAGGATTGGGCTAAATGGGGGATGGGCATTAAGGAGGGCACTTTTCAGGATGAGCACTGGGCGCCATATGTAAGAGATGAATCACTGGGTTCTACTCCTGAAGCCAAGACTACACTGTGCGTTAACTAACTTGAGAATAAAGAAATAATAATAAAAAAAGACAAAATCTAGACTCTCAACACAAGCAAAATCTAATAAAAATTACTAGACACGTGAAGAAGTAAAAATGGCCCATAACTGTAAGAAAAATAAGTTGATACAATCTGATGAAGAAATGACAGAAATGATGGAGTTAGCAGACAAGAACATTAAAAGCTACTATAACAGTTCAAGAATTAAAGAAAAAATGAGTATGGTGAGAGAAATAAAAGATACATTTTTAAAAAGAAAAAACTATAGCTTCTAGAGGTAAAAATATATATTTTGAATTAAAAAAAATCCACTATGTGGCCTTCATAGCAGATTAGACTGTATAAAAAGAAAGATTAATTAATTTGAAGACATAGCAATGGAAACTAAACAGGAGCACAGACTGTGTCTCCCTCTCTCTCTGCCCCTACCCCATTCATGCTCTCTCTGTCTCAAAAATAAATAAAAGAAACAAAAAATTTCAAATTAGAGTGGAAATCAAAATAGAAACTGAACACTCTGGGGGAAAAAAGTCAATAAAGCCAGAAACTGGTTGTTGATAAGAGCGTGCACAGTAACAAAGCATGTGGGTGCAGATACTAGAGGAGGTAGCTCTGGTGGTGGAAGTTGTTTTCTGACCACCTCGATATTCTCAGTAAAGTAGGGGGCAATGTGAGCTGCTGGGAGTGAGGATAGGGGAGGGGTGCTAAGGGAAGGGGAGGGCAGCTGTGACCTGGGCCTCTGGGACTGTGCGAGAGCAAGTGGTCTCGTGTTGTATGCTAGCCTAGCAGCGTGAAGGCTCCCTTGAGCTTCCGAGCATGTCTACTGCTTCCTATCTCCTACATTTACTGACATCCTTGTACAGAGTGGGTACTATAGTGTTATTACTCCATGTTACAGATTAAAAAACTGAAGTACCAAGGGGCGCCTGGGTGGCTCAGTTGGTTGAGCGTCCGACTTCGGCTCAGGTCAGATCTCATGGTTCATGGGTTCGAGCCTCACATCAGGCTCTGCGCTGACAGCTCAGAGCCTGGAGCCTGTTTCAGATTCTGTGTCTTCCTCTCTCTCTGCCCCTCCCCCACTCATGCTTTGTGTCTCTCTCTGTCTCAAAAATAAGTAAACTATAAAAAAAAATTTTTTTTTAAAAAAGAAAGAAACTGAAGTACCAAAAGGTTAAGTGGCTGGCCTAAGGTCCTGAAATTTGTTAGTGGTGAATTTGTGTCTGGAATCCTTATAATTATAGCCTCATACAACTAGAATTAAAGCTATTTTATAGGAATAAGAGGATCTAAAGCTCTGAAGGGTTAAGTAATTGGCCAAAGTATACATAACTGATCCCTCCTGGGGATCACAGTTCAAAACTTGAACTCAGGTCAAATGACCTATTCACCTCACCTTACCTCACCCACCAGGAAAAATGTACATGAGAACATTGTATAATAAGTACATTTAATTAAAAAATTTTTAATTTAACTTTGTATTATGTATTTATGGAACAGATATGATTCTTTTGACTTAAGAAGGTATTTGTATTTTCCAGGTGGATTTAAATAGGCTGGTTTTATTTGTTTTATTACATAGGGCTTTTTTTAAAATAAAGAAAATAATTTGCTGAGGTATTCCAGACCATGTTAAGATCTACCTGACTCAAAATAAACTGACTTATCACATTGTCTAACCAGTCTGCTTTGCACTTATGCCTTGTCTCGGTTTGTGCTCTGTGTCCAATGTCTAAAGGTGTATGTAACCTGGTTTACTTATTCCAGGATAAAGTCCGAGCCAATTCCTGGGTTGCCCCACAGAATAGGTAAACCTCAGGTACCGTTAATTCCTATCAATCAGTATATAAGTTTCTGATTCTGATATTCAGATGGTAGGTTGTTGAAGATCTATGAGAATCAAAACCATCTGTTCTTAAATTTTTTGGGGTATTTTTATTTTATTTTTGAGAGAGAGAGAGAGAGTGTGTGAGTAGGGGAGGAGGAGAGAGAAAGGAAGACACAGAAATCTGAAGTAGGCTCCAGGCTCTGAGCTGTCAGCACAGAGCCTGATGCAGGGCTTGAACTCACAAACCACGAGATCATGACCTGAGCCGAAGTCAGACACTCAACCTACTGAGCCACCCAGGTGCCCCAGAGCTATCTGTTCTTTTAAAGTCTTAAGTTGTAAAAATAATTTTTAGGATGTTTATTTGTTTTTGTTTTTTTTTACTTTAAACATTTGGTTAATACTATCCTTGAAATGAATAATCTTAGAAGATTTTAATTTAACTTTATTTTATTTTATTATATAGTTAACATACAGTGTTATATTAGTTTTAGGTGTACAATATAGTGATTCAATAATTCCCTACATCACCCAGTGTTTATCACTACGGTTGTACTCCTTAAACCCCATCACCTACTTTACCCAGTCTTCTGCCTGTAAAGTTTTAAAAAATACCTGTAGAACACATCAATTGTTATAAAGGACTTATAAAACAATCTTGTGAAGTCAGTGTTTATGACCCTCATCTTGTTGCTGGTGTGCCTTGAGGTTCAGATGAGAATGCCATGCCATAAGGGAATGCCAGGACTTTAATTCTTAGCCCAATACTCTTATCACAGTGATACACCTTTTTCTAGAGGCACCATGACAGATCAAGGGCTCAGGCCCAGATCACCATCTTAGAAAAGCATACGTCTTGACTCTTCCACTTATTTGTTTTCTGTGACCCCTATTTTATTTGGGACTAATACTCAGAAAACTAATTGGGCCACTGTATGACCTTTAAGAGAGAGAAAGAAATAGCGGTCCTAGTGGGCGTAGTTGACACATTAAAAAGGCCTCTCACACAGTTGGGTCTTTGGGCAAGTTATATACAAAATGAGACAGTTTGGGCTGTCTTGAAAAACACAAATATTGCAGCCACTTTTGTGGGAGGAAGTGTGGGATTTACTATCCCTCTGTGCTCAGCCTACAAAGCTGGACTCTGAGCTATCGCTTAGTTTGTGAGATAGAAATTACCTTCTCCAACCTGAGCACCATTAAGTTTCCACTCTGGGCTATGTAAAAAGTCAGATGATAAACTACAGACACAAACTGTCTGTGTATTCATGGGAAAGGCTGGAAACATTTCACAGAGGACCGCTGGTTGCCTTGGCAACCTAACAGCCCTCTAGGACAAGACTCCAAATAGACAGGAGGCAAGGATATCAAAGCCAATGTCTATAGAAATACTGCTTTCTATGCTTAAGACTTCCCTGACAACACTCATATCTAAAACGTGAAAGCCCAAGGCCATGTTCAGTAAGCTTGCGTAACCATCAGCATAAGACCACAACTGATCTGGTGCCATTTGCCTAAGTAGAACATGTATTCCTTCTTTCCCTTACACAGCTCCACCACTTGGGTGAATTCAGAAGCACATGGAGTCATGGTTCTTTTCCAATGAACCTGTTACCTCCTCAAAAATATGATTTAAAAAGTCATGGGAGATGATATTATTAATATACACACCAGAATCTACCTATCCATGGCTTTCCTTGGAAGATGTGGGGGATGGGAGGAAACTATTGCCCCAAATATAAATGGTGCTAAATGTGTTCCTTTAGGACCTTCACAGGCATTTGCTAGACATAAAAGACAATCTACTTCGGGTTTTTTGGTCAAACTTCAAGTTTGTTAGTTTGTTTTTAACCAAAAATTGAACTACATATTGATGTGTCTCTCCCTAGTGCCCAGCACATACTGATAGTCCACTAAAATGTTTGACAAATTTTCGGTTATCCATCCACCGCCATCCCTGGGTTTCCCCCCAAATCAAATCTACCTTTAAAGATTCACCACCACCAGTAAGTCAAAAGGATGCTCAGTAGAGTCTAAATGGGTTTCCAAAAGGGCACCCTAGAAAGCCGTAAGCAAGCATGGCAGCATTGGGATATTACATGGAATCCCAATGGGACCAGTTGGAAGGAGAGAGCATTTAGTTGGTTGTTGATGTTGAAGGGGGCAATATTCACAAGGTGCAGTGGTTTAAATCAAGGCCACACATTCTTTGACACTTTCCCCATGAAAGGTGGGGTCTGTGCCCTTCCTTGAAAACGAGCTGGCTTGTGACTTACCAGTCTAGTGGTTTGTGACTGCCAAGGCTAGATCGTAAGAAGTCCTGCTGTTGACTGGAATGCTCATTTTTAGAGCCCTGAGCTACTATGTAAGACCTACAATTGCCCTGATTCTGTCAGGCTCAATACACACGGAGAGGTCAGGTGGAGATGCCCTTAATCAACAGTCTAACTGAGCTGGCCTTTGAGGCATTTCAGCTCAGACCTTGGGCATATGAGTACAGACATCTCCAGATGTTTCTAGCGGCCAGCTGTTCAAGCTGCTCCCTGTTATGTGAGTCTCTCCAGCTGAGGCACGAGCTGTTGTGGAACAGAGAGAGACAATCCCAGTCTATCTAAATTCCAGACCCGAAGAATTTGTGAGCATAACAAAACAGCGCTCTGCTAAATTTAGCATGGTTTATTATAAAACAATAGATAACTGGACCGCTTGGTTTAAGAACTGGATACCTATTAAAGTAAGTCATTATTTTAAAGTCATACCTCCCTTAATCTGCCACAAATACCCTGAACAAAGACTGTAAAAAGTGGTGCGCTCATTTTGCCATGATTCTGCCAAGTAGTGAATTCAGGTTTTAGGTCTTGTGGGATCTGTGCCTCCTCTTAAGGCTCCCACGGGTGAGGGGTTGGTCTTTCGGAGCCTTTGTTTCTTCATCTCTAACATGAGCAATAGGTGATCTCCAATGATGTCAAGATTTAAGGTTTTAGGCGTAAACTGGGTGCAAAATGTATTGTGCCCTCAGTAGGATTATTTACACCAAACAAAATAAAGAAAATGTGGCGTATACATCCAATGGGACGGTATTTGGCTGGAAGAAGGAATGAACCCCTTATACATGCTACAATGTAGGTGAGCCTTGAAAACATTATCCTAGATGAAATAACTGCAGCACAAATGTACAAATATTATATGATTCCACCTAAATAAGGTACCCAGAATAGGCAAATTCATGGACACAGAAAGTAGAACAGAGGTTACTGGGGACAAAGGAGAGGAAGGATAGGGGAGGGGGTCAGTGTTTAATGGGCACAGTGTTTCAGAGTGGGCTGATGAAACAGTTCTGGACACAGTTGAGCAACATTGTGAATGTTCTTCTGGTCACTGAATTGTACCCTTAAAGGTGGTTAAAATGCTAACTGGCACAGTAGGCCTATTTTACTACGATAAAAAATACACACACACACGCGCGCGCGCGCGCGCACACACACACACACACACACATATATTTTAAGTTTACTTTCTGTGAACTTTGACTCTGGAGTCCTAGCTTCTGATCGCTAATAGGAATGAGGATGTGTGTTCTGGTTCACCTTCATGCTGTCATGTAGGATGAGCTGGGAATGCCATCAGCCTTCTCAGTGGCCCCAAGAGACGACCCAGGAGCATTCATCTCCTCAACAGAGATTTCTGGATGCCCTCAAGAGGTAGCTGAAAGGAGCCTCCACTATTACATGGCCCAATGCCCTCACTTTGCAAATGAGGAAAGAGGAAATATAACTCAAGGAAGCATCATCTGAGGAAATAAACAAATCCAGCTAGATACCTTAAAGCTATAAATAAACCAAGTCTGGCATTTTCTCTTCTAGAAAAATAGTCTATTTTTTCTCTATAAATCTCACTTTTAACTTGCTTGTCATTTTTGTGTTCATCTCTAGGTCATGGACCCAGAATAGGTCTCTGGGAAGATTATTCTCTTGAGGCTCTAGTTTGAACATCCTTCCCAATATATTCATCCTAGCAGCCACTACTAGTCACAATGCACTTTATTGTGAGATGGTGGCAGGGGCGCTGAACAAAGCGCAGTGACCTGAATTTAAATCTAGACTCATGCCATGACCTGGGTCAGTCATTAAACCTCTCTGTTCTTTAATTTGCTTCATCTATGAAGAGTGCAGTCAGAGGAGATAAACCCTAAAATGCCTCCCAGCTTCTAAGATTCTGTATTCTCTGATTCTGTATTTGTTTTTGTTTGTGCTTTTTAAATGAGGAAGTGACCTAAATACTTGAAATTATCACGCACTGACCATTTCTATTATGTGTTCCATGCATATGTAAAATGAGCTTTGGTGGGTGGATCACGATGGATGCTCTGGGGGTCCTGTCTGGTTCCCCATTCCAGAGTGAAGGACCCCCTCCTCCCGCTGCTGGTGTTTGCCTGCAGACAGCTGCCATTACCCGCCCCTCTCAGGGAGGTGCTCTTGGCTGAGGTAAGCCACTTGGCCTGAGGCATACTGCCTTCCCAGCGGCAGCCCATATGCAGCAACTGATCCATCTCGGGGTATAAAGACCTAGTCCGTCTACCCCAACTCCAGATGACTATGAAAGGTTCTGGCAGCTTCAGAGCTCCTCAAGGATTGGCTGAGGCTTTTGATAAAACTAAATTATAATCCAGGTTCTCCCTCTGTGTCCCAGGTAACAGTTTATCATTCACTGGCCTCTCCCAATGACATGATGAGGTAGATACAATTGTTAAGGAGCTTGTGGAGGTAAACTTGAATTTACTGGTTGTTTCTGTTAGTTGATAGCTCCCTAAAGCGTTTCTTACACTAAAGCAGATCTTCCACTGAAGATCTTTGAGGCCAATGCTATCTAGAATAGTCTCTAGGTCTTGTTCTGTTTCCTCATTCCTACTGCCATTGGTCATAATCTCCTCATTTTATCCATGGAACATTACCTTACTGGTCTTCTTGTCTCATATGTGTTTTCTCCAGTTTATCCATTTTACTGGAACCCAAATTAACCCTCCAAAAAAAAATCAAATATAGGGGCACCTAGGTGGCTCAGTTGATTTAGTGTCCAACTCTTGATTTCAGCGCAGGTCATGATCTCAGGGTCATGGGATTGAGCCATGTGTTGGGCTCTGCACTGAGCATGGAGCCTGCTTGAGATACTCTCTCTCTCTCTCTCTCTCTCTCTCTCTCTCTCTCTTTCCCTCACTGCCCCTCTCCCCTACTAATGTGCTCACTCTCTCTCTAAAATATTAAATTAAAAATAAAAATAAAACCAAATATAATCAGCTCTCTTCTCAACTTATAAACTCCTGCTGCTTCCTGTTTCCTCAAGGATAAATTCTGAGCTCCCTATGAAAGACCCTTCGTCATCCAACCCTACACCACTGCTCCATACCCATCCTCACCACACACGGTTCCTCCCTGTTCTCCACATACACCCTGGCCTGTCCAGGCAGGATGGTCTTCACATCCTCTATTCCCTCAGCCTAGAATGTTCTGCCCTCCATCAGGCCTTGGGATTTCAGTACTTTTTTTCTTTTTTCTTTTTTTTAATGTGGGAAATGTGTGTGTTGTTTGTATTGGGCTAAGCAAGAGAGACTATATCATAATAATACCAGCTATTAGCACCTTGGTTTCATAAAAGAAAGAAAATTGGCAATACTCTCAAGGTAGAAAGGACATCGTCTCCTACCAAAGTTCCTTCAAATTCCGTAAATCTAGCTTTCTGAAAGATTTACAACCTTGCCCTGATTTTTCTTGTTTCCTAGACACAGTGAAAAATGAATCATCAGCATCTGTCTGTAGGCTTGCTTGCCTTTGAGACCTACTTCCCCACCCCTCTTTCTTTCTAGAAAATTCCCACCCGTCCTTCGAGATGAAGTTTGAATGCTGCTTCTTGAGTGGAGTCTTTCCTGACTCCCTGTGTCAGAGATAGGCCCTATCCCCTTGTTTCTGTCCTTGTTACAGTGTAACACACATGGACTTTTCATGGAAGTTTCTGGGCATATATGGCACCACAAATCACTAAGGCCCCTCAGAAGTCTTCTTAAACCTAGTCTCTTCTCCCAGCTCTCCATTCGCCATGGTAGCAGTGCTCAGTCTCTCTCTCTAAAACTTCTCCTCCACTCCTACATCCTCGTTACCTAAGACAGCACTGGAAGAGGTTAGCAAACACAAAATCTGCTCGCAGCTCAAATGACAAACATGCCTCAAGCATCCCTTAATCCAGTTTGCCACCTGTCCATCTGTGTATAGTCTTATGGCTCCAAGGAAACTGATAAGCTGAGATACTCAGGGCAGAAAGAAGTCATCTTTGCATGCTGCACCTTAACACACTCACATGCTCACATGCACATATACACACGCATGCACAGGCATATACACAATTTAAAAAAAATGAAACAATGAATAAGTTCTAGAGCCACTATTGACCTAGTCCACGAGATGCCACTGTTCACTCCTCAGGGATATTCCTGGGAGTTCCCCCATTTGATACATTTCCTGGTCCTATAACCACAGTCTTCATCTTCTCTAGAGTGAGGAAGAGACATTTTTAAGACCTTAGGGCAACTTCACTGGGACACCAGCATCTGGGAACCCAGTCATTGTGAAACATAGAATGCTGAAACACAGATGAAAATCATGCTCTCTCTCAAGCCCAAATCAAAGGCAGGGGGGTCTTTAATGGTGGAAAGGAAGAGACCCTGATGTGCTTGCCAAATGGGCTCAGTGTGAAAGGGCTTATATCAGCTGCATTAATTGCCTTTTCCCGTGACCCCTCTGGCCAGCCTCCTGGCCCTGGCAGTCTAGTTTCAGAAGCCAGAGAGGAGAGGTCCCGTGTTGGCATTGGCCTGGGGACCTGAGAAATCAACACAATGACTGTACCCTGGGCTTCCTAGAAACTGTCTGCAGTTTAGCCAGATCTGCTGTGGGTAGGGTCTCATGCCAGCTACACACAGCAAGGAAGCCACAGTTTGGCTGATGAGAGGTGAAATTCTGGGAAGGAATCAGGCTCTCTCTGCTCTTTCCTCTTGCTGACCATGAGTACTGTTGGTTTCCTGAGGACTCTTTCACTGTGTTAAACCTATTCCGTACCTGGGTGGGGCCAAGCCATGCTTTGTGACACTGTGATAAGAACAAATGGCAGCAGAGCATGTGTGGCTTGTTTGAAGGCATCTGTCCGCTGGATTGCTCCATGTGCGTCTTACTACTGATTGGGAATTCTTACAGGTTGTCCACAGAAGGCAGTCTGTCTTTGAGGTGGTTGACAGAGGAAGTACAGTGTCGCCCCCACCTTTAAGAATAATTTATTTCTCCCCTTGGGCTGTTTGGTCAAACCCAACCAGGAGCAGAAACATAACTTCATTTTCCTAGAGAAATGACCTGATAACCCAGCGAGGTAAACGCGAAGGACAAATTGTGTCCGGCTGAGCCCCGTGAAGGCAGCATTCAGGTGGCAGTGATTTGGGTGATAGAAATAGTCAGGGGTTGATGGAGGCCTTCCTCCTTGCAGGGGAGTCTGGATTTGACCTGCCACGTGCCTTACTGCTAATATTATCTTCCGGTTTGGTTTGTTTGGAAAGGGGCAGACAGGGCAGAGAGCAGAAGTGTGTTTAATTTTTATCAAAATCACCCGATTCAAAGTTTAACCACAGAAAGAAGCAATATCCTTTGGGCAGCTTCTCTGAGGATAAAGCAAAGTGTAGTGATGAAGAAATGGGCCTGGTTTGGAGGGGGAGGAGGTGCCCCCTTATAGTAGATGAGGTCCTCAGGGCCACCAGGAAGCTGTCTTTAGGTAGAACCTTAGCACTTACTGCTTTATATTATAATTCCCCTTTTTCAAAATAAATTTTTATAGTGAAATATATATAACATGAAATTTACCATTTTTCTCCTCTCTAAGTGTAGAACCTAGTGGCTTTAAGTACATTCACAGTGTTGTGCCATCATCATGACCATCCATTTCCAGAACTATTTCACCATCCCACCATCTCCATAGCCGCTAAACTCTCCACTCCCCTTCCCACACCCCCAGGGGCCTCTATTCTACTGTCTTTACAAATTTGCCAATTTCAGCTATCTCATATAAATAAGATCATATAGTATTTGTCCTCTTGTGTCTGGCTTCTTTCACTTAGCGTAATGTCTTCAAGGTTCATCCCTGGTATAGCATGTATCAGCACTTCATTCCTCCTTAAAGCTCACTAGTATTCCACTGTATGTATAGAGCATATTTTTTCTCCATTCCTCTGTTGATGGACACCGTGGCTGTTATCACCTTTTAGCTATTGTGAATAATGCTGCTATGAACATTGTTGGACAAGCATTGTCATTCCTTTCTGCTACTCTGGTGGAAATGGAAAAGGTCAGGCGGCCCGGGGAGGGGGGGTGGGAAGAGGCTTATCCTAGCCCTCCACCCCACCCAGCACCTTCTTCCAGACTCCAGCTGGAGGAGACCAGAGCTCAGAATCCCACACAGCAACAGGGGCATAGGGAACATCCAGCAAGAGAGAAAGTGTGGCCAGCTTTCCAACTACTTATTGGAAAGGGAGAATGCTGCCCCTCCCCTCCAAGAAAAGATGGGGGGGGGTGCCCACCTCACATTTGTTTGGTAATTGCATTTATAGTCTATAGACTGGAAAGATATGAGCCAAAATGCTTACTGTGCTTATTTTGGAGGATGGAGTTGTTTATTGGTGATACTTATTCTCATATCACATAAAGACAGAACTGTTTCTATTTTTTTAAAAAATGAATGCCAGGTTGAGATTTTTCAGTTAAAAAAATAACAAAATATTCTGTTTTAGTGCTTGCATTCACAATGCAGCCGTCGTCAACAATCTGGTTCAACTGTCCCTTCTTTTAGCTCTGTCCAGCAGGAACATTTTCTGCCTCCAATTGTCACAGATTTTATTCAGGATTTTTGATGTCAATGTTAAAGGCAGTGAATCCATAGCATTAATCTAATAGCCATTGTGCATGTCATGCTGTGTTAGGAAAACACACACAAAAAAATAGATACATATTTATACTCTTGATTTAATATAATAAAAAACAGACTAACCCCATGCAATATGCAAAAAAGATAAGATCCAGATCAGTTTCCATCAACTTTAGTAGAGGTGCTTCTATTACATGCTATCTGATGTTTGGAAGATGGAAAGTCTATGTGCCCCATGGGCATAATGTCCTTGGGGCACAGCTTTAGGGAGACCCAAGAGGCCCTGCTGCCCCTCCTAATCTCTGCAGGCGCTGGAAACCATGGTCCCACAATGGACAGGAGCACATCATCATCTCACATGCCTCCATGGCAGGAAGTTAGATGAGCAAAGCAGAGGGGGTGTCAGATGGTGATCATATGATTCATTTTCCAAACACAAACGCTTTTAAGGGCAAAAAGGGGTGCTGTTACCAGTTGCACAGGGTGCAATGGCATAAAACCCAGGCATAAACTGGGACCATTCAGGTAAATCAGGATGCACGCCCTTCCTGGACACGGCATGTGGAATGAGGGAGCCTCCTCCTCCAAGCAGACAGTATAGCCCTATCTAGAGGCAGTGAGATACAGCATTCTTGAAAACCAGGTTCAAACCAAGTGCACAGCCACTGATTTACAGTATTCAAAGGCAGCCCCATCCCTCGTAGCTCCCCAAAGGGCTCAGAGCACGGCATCCAGGCACATGCTTTCTTTTAGGTACGCTGCAGGCGCTGTAGACGCTTAGCAACTACACATAAGAAACAGGACTCTCCCTTCTGCTCTCCGAAACTGGAAATAACTTAAATGGTCAATAATAGGAAATGATTGGGGAAATTATATCCATTCATACCAGCTTTTACTGATAATATCCTTAAAGATTTTTCAGTGGGATAGACAAAAGTCTTAGGATAAAATGTTGAATCCAAAAAGCAGACTATAAAACAGGGTATATAATATAAACCTAATTATGTGAGATATAAATCACACACATATACATAAAGGATAGAGATGTAGGGGTGTCTGGGTGGCTCAGTCAGTTAAGCATCTGGCTCTTGGTTTCAGCTCAGGTCATGATCTCACAGTTTGTGAGTTCGGTCCCCACATTGGGCTCCAGTGTGGAGCCTGCTTGGGATTTCCCTCTTTCTCTCTCTCTCTCTCTGCCCATCCCCTGCTCATGTGTGCATGCTCTCTCTCTCTCACAAAATAAATAAACTTTTTAAAAAAAGGATAGAAATGCGTAAAAATGTAGTTTGAGGGTGCCTGGGTGGCTCAGTCAGTTAACTCTTGATTTCAACTCAGTTCATGATCTCAAGGTTCTTGAGTTTGAGCCCCGCATCAACTTGGCACACTGACAGCGTGAGTCTCCTTGGGATTTTTGGCCTCTCTCTCTCTCTCTCTGTCTCTGCCCCTGCCCCACTCACACTCATGTTTTCCCTCTGCCTCTCAAAATAAACTTTAAAAAAATGTAGTTTGACTTTGGGCAATGGGGGTAATGAATGATTCTTTTTCTTCTAAATTTTTCATGAATTTTTAAGTTTGCAAAAAGCATTTATTTCAGAGTCAGAAAAAAGGACCCACGTGTGTGTGAAAGCTGAATATACTTATGTGTGTGTCTATAATATGTACATGTGCATAGTACACGTATATTCTGTTTTCTCATGTGACCCATCCAACACTAATCCACCTGGCCAGAGAAATTAGCCAGTGTCACATTCTTACACTTGGCCTTGAGTGGTAGCTTATATCAGGATCATAGCGGGCTGTGGAAGAGCCAAAAAGAATCCTCAGAAAATATCTGCTCCCTAAATTCTCTACCCAACCTAGTGCCAGGAAGCAGAGAGGATGGACTCTAGTGACTGCATTAGCAAGAATGGCTGTACACAAACTCTCAATGAAAAACCTTTCTATTATTACACGATCTTTAAAAATGAGCTTTCCTCAATTTTCCCTACCTAGCTCCCTCCCCATCCCACAAAAAGGAAGATTTTCGGTGTTGTTTGTTTGTGTTAAAAGCTGTTTGTTGGTAAGAGTGGATCCCATTGCTTGGCCACAAAGGAGAGCCCTTTCAAGACTTCTGTCCCCTCTGGTTTCATGGGCTGCAGAGATGGGGAGGAGGCTGTCACTACACAGTCTAGCAATAGAACCTAACGTTCTATGTCAATCTACTGGTTCTTTTGGATTAACAAACGTCACACAGCAAAGAGGCTGGACAAGTTGCTATGTTCTTCTCTTCAGCATATTGTCTTCTTTTTAAAAAATTTCAATTCCAGGGGCGCCTGGGTGGCTCAGTTGGTTAAGTGTCCGACTTCGACTCAGGTCATGATCTCACAGTTCGTGGGTTCAAGCCCCGCGTCAGGCTCTGTGCTGACGGCTCAGAGCCTGGAGCCTGTTTCAGATTCTGTGTCTGCCTCTCCCCTGCTCACACTCTGTCTCTCTCTGTCTCACTCTCAAAAATAAATAAAGATTAAAAATTTTTTTTTAAAAATTTAATTCTAGTACATTTAACTTAGAGTGTTATATTAGATTCAGGTGTACAATATGGTAATTCACCAATTCTGTACCTTCCTCTGTGCTCATCACAGTAAGTGTAGTCTTAATCCCTGTTACCTATTCTACCCACCCTGCCACCCACCTGCTCTCTGGTAACCACCAGTTTGTTCTCTAAGAGTCTGGGTTTTTTTGTTTGTCTCTTTTTTCTTTGTTTTGTTCCTTAATTCTACATATGAGTGAAATCATATGGTATTTGTCTTTCTCTGACTTTTCTTTTTTCTGAGTGAGAGAGACAGCATGAGCAGGGGAGGGTCAGAGAGAGAGGAAGATACAGAATCCAAAGCAGCCTCCAGGCTCTGAGCTAGCTGTCAGCACAGAGCCCGACGCGGGGCTCGAACCCACAAACCGTGAGATCATGACCTGAGCCGAAGTTGGATGCTTAACCAACTGAGCCACCCAGCTGCCCCAGTCTTTCTCTGACTTATTTCACTTAGCGTTATATCCTCTAGCTTCATCCACATTGCGAATGGCAATATTTCATTCTTTTTGATGGCAATATTCCATTGTGTATATATGTATATGTATACATGTACATGTGCGGATATATATCTTTGTCCATTCATCTGTGGATGGACATTTGGGTTGCTTCCATATCTTGGCTATTGTAAATAATGCTGCTATGAACACAGGGGTGCATATATCTTTTCAAGTTAGTGTTTTTGTACTCCTTGTGTAAATACCAATAGTGGAATTACTGGATTATATGGTGATTCTATTTTTAATTTTTTGAGGAATTTCCATCCTGTTTTCCATAGTGGCAGCACTAGTGTGCATTTCTACCAACAATGCAAGAGGGTTCCTTTTTCTCTACATCTTTGCCAATACTAGTTGTGTCTTGTGTTTTTTAATTTAGCCATTCTTAAAGGTGTGAGGCGATATCTCATTGTGGTTTTGATTTGCATTTCCCTGATGATGAGTGATATTGAGCATCTTATCATGTACCTATTGGCCATCTGCATGTCCTCTTGGGGGAGATGTTTGTTCATATCTTTTGCCTATTTTTTAATTGGGGTTGTTTGCAGGGTTCTTGATGTTAAATTATATGTTACTTACATATTTTGGATACTAACCCCTTAACAAATACATCATTTACAAATATCTTCTCCCATTCAATTAGTTGCCTTTTTTGTTTTGTTGAGGGTTTCCTTTGCTGTGCAGAAGCTTTAAATTTTGATGTAGTCCCAGTAGTTTATTTTTGTTTTTGTTTTCTCTTGCCTGAGGAGACCTACCTAGAATAAAGTTGCTATAGCCAATGTCAAAGAAGTTACTCCCTGTGTTCTCTTCTAGGATTTTTATGATTTCAGGTCTCACAGTTAGGTCTTTAATCCATTTTGAGTTTATTTTTGTGTGTGGTATAAGCAAATAGTTCAGTTTCATTCTTTTGCATGTTGCTGTCCAGTTTCCCCAACACCATTTTTTGAAGAGGCTGTCTTTTTCCCATTATATGTTCTTGTCTCCTTTGTCATAGATTAATTGACCATATAATCATGGGTTTATTTTCTAGTCTGTTCTATTGATCTATGTGTCTTTTTTTTTTTTTTAAACTAGGCTCCATGAGCAACATGGCGCTCAAACTCCCAAGCCCGAGATGAAGAGTTGCACGCTTGACTGACTGAGCCAGCCAGGCATCCCTGTGTGTCTATTTTTGATTACTGTTTTGATGACTACAGCTTTGTATTATATCCTGAAATCTGAGAATGTGATACTTCCAGTTTTGTTCTTTTTCTTTTTTCATGGTAACTTTGGCTGTTCAGGGTCTTTTGAAGTTCCATACAAATTATAGTATTGTTTGTTATAATTCTGTGAATTTTGATAGGGATTGCATTAAATCTGTAGATTGCTTTGGGTAGTATGGACATTTTAACAATATTTGTTCTTGCAATCCATGAGCATGGAATATCTTCCCATTTCTTTGTGTCATTTTCAGTGTCTTTCACCACATTTCATAGTTTTCAGAGTATAAGTCTTTTACCTTTTTGGTTAAGGTTAGTCCTAGATATTTTATTCTTATTGACACAACTGTAAATTGGATTGTTTTCTTAATTTCATTTTCTGCTGTGTATAGGAAGCCAACAGATATCTGTCCATGGATTGTGTATTCTGTTACCTTACTGAATTCATTTATCCATTCTAGTAGGTTTTTGGTGGAGTATTTAGGGTTTTCTATATAGGGTATCAAGTCATCTAAAAATAGTGAAAGTTTTACTTCTTCCTTGCCAATTTAGATACCTTTTTTTTTCCAGTGTAATGGCAGTGTATTTTCTTTCCATGTGTTTACTTATGCATTTGTACTTCATTAGAAAAGGCTTTGAAGTAACATAATAGCAGTTATATTTTTGGGGTTGGTTTCACTCAATAAATGTATATATTTTGTGTTTCCAAAATGTATACATTAGTAAGATTTTATTTATTTAAAACATTTTTAATGTTTATTTATTTTTGAGAGAGAGAGACAGTGTGAGTGGGGGAGGGGCAGAGAGAGAAGGAGACACAGAAACTGAAGCAGACTCCAGGCTCTGAGCCGTCAGCACTGAGCCTGACAAATTGTGAGATCATGACCTGAGCTGAAATCAGATGCTTAACCAACTGAGCCACCCAGGCATCCCAGTAAGATTTTTAAAAATGAAGAAGAAAGAAAGAAGGGTGGCTTAGCCAGTTGAGCATCCAACTCTTGATTGTGGTTCAGGTCATGATCCCAGGGTTGTGCAATCGAGTCCCATGTTGGGCTCCACGTTGAACATGCGGCCTGCTTAAGGTTCTCTTTCTTTCCCTTGTCCCTCTCCCCCACTTGCACTCTCTCTCTCTCTAAAAAAAGAAAGAAAAAGGGAGAGAGAGAGAGAGGAGACGAGAAGAGAGAAGAGGAGGAGAGGGGAGAGAAGAGAAAAGCAAAAGGCAAGGCAAAAGGCAAAGGCAAGGCAAGGCATTAGGGTAAAGGGAAAATAAAAGTAGAGAATGAGAAGACCTGAGAGCAAGTTCATGCCCAGGAACACTTGTGGTGAGGTCCTGCCAAGTTATGAAGGTTGGATGGGACACTCAGCCCTGAGCTCCCAAATGCTTGCAGAGAATGCCAAGCAGAAGATTCACCTTATAGGTGCTTCAGTGAAAGGACCATAAAGCAATCTTGCTTTATGATTCTAACCATTTAAAAGCTCTGTCAACAGATAGCTCATACCGTGTGCTTGCATCACCTGCTGAAGGAAAGCTGCCCACATGCCAAAAATTTATATTAAACATATAGGGGTTTTGTGTGTTACAACAGTCACATGGCCCTAACACACCCTAGAGGAGAACGTATTGCATAAATTGCTTTAATTACCTTTCTGTGTGTTTTGGTGCCCTCTCTTCAATTAGACTGCAAGTTCCTTTGGAACACTTTTTTTTTTTTTAATTGAATCCTTTATCCCCAGAGAGCCTAGCATAGAGCCATGCACCTAGTGAGCCTTCAGTAAATGCTGAATGCTCGATTTGAACTAATGGGGTGAAATGGAGTCTTTGTAGTTTGTTTTCAATAGCACCTGGTATAGGATTATGTGCTATCAGTCACTTTTAAGAAAAGTTCTTGCTCTTAAGGAACTTGAGATCCCATGTACTCCTAGAGAATGGAGATCTAAGGGAAAGAAATAAAAATGACATGTCTACATATGCGTTTAAGATTTCTTTGAGAGCTACTTCTCTCTTTCATCCTGGAGATTATTGAATGTAATGAAGGCTTGAGGGGATCTGAAACAGGGCTGGGAGCTGCGAGGATGCTTGGGGCTATGGGCTGAGCTCTGTGACAAAGTGTGTGTGTTCAGTTCCCTTGCCTGTAGAATGAGGTCAGTAGTTCCTAGGAGAAATTCTTTGGATTAAGGCGCATTGACCACCATTTGATTACATATGTCCTCCATGTGATTCTGATGCATAACCAGATTTGGCAACTACTGCACTAGGTAGGCAGGTGATCTTAACCCAGGGGCCTGTCTTCTATAACATGGAAACATAGTTTTCCTTTATTGACCTAAGGTTGTAGCATTTAGAACTGGAAAGAGACATAGAATTGAATAATCCATCTCTTTGTGGGGGAAAAAGCAAACATGTACGACAACAATCACAAACACCATTAGCTAGCCCAAAGATGAAATGGAAAAATAAACATGTTTTAAAATGATAGGGTAGAGGGAATATTTTCCTTGACAGGATATGAGAGAATTCGTCAAGTGTTATTAAACAGGGAAGTCAAAGTTCCCGTTGCAGGAACTTAATAAATATTTGTTGATTAACCGATTGATGTGCTAATTCAAGCAGAGAAGAAATTTTGTTACTATTTTAAAGCATGGATTTCAAATTGCCCATTCAGGATAAAAATATGCATTATGTTCCCCTAAGCAACCTAAACTATCTATTTTATTATTCATACAGCCACCAAAAAGGACTTAATGTATCCTTTGGCAACCAAAGATAGAAGTCCCACTTAAGCTATTTCAAGTAGATATTAGTGGTTACTTTTAGTTATTGGGAAATATTGTATGATCCCTGCCCTGTGTTTGACAAAGTAGAGTTTGAAATTCTGCCCCTGCCCCCACCGCCACCCCAGGAGTTTTGGGCAGAACTTAACCTTTGAGGGTGGCTTCCTTCCCTGTCCCTGGGTACTTATCATGGGGCTGAGTGATAGCCAAAGGCTTTGCAACATAGGAAGGATCCCAGCTTCCTTCAAAAGTGCAGCCATCGGAAGAACAACTATTGATTCTGAAACTGAGCAATTTCCAGTGGTACAAAAAGAATTGGCATATTATAGTAATTAGACTATGTCTTCTATTCAACACATTCCAAATGATTTTCTATTCAGACATGTTCAAAATGTATTTTTATTCAGTGTATTCAAAAACGTTCCTTCTTCAAAAAGTATCCCCCAGTTAGGGGAATGGCCCCTTGCCAGCGTCAAGTCATTCCCACCTTTATTCTCAGGGCTTAGAGGCCCCTTGAATGCTACTTGCTCTAAGTTGCCCTTATGTGAACCATGCACTTCCGTTTCATGTATACTTGAATTATGTAAATTTTAAATAATGCTATGTAAAATAGTAATAAAATACCACTGAACAGGCAACATTTAAAATAGTGCAAAGTTCCTCCACATTTGTATGGTTTGTCCGGAACGGCTTCACAGAGCCAGAGCACCAACTTCGTGAAATTTAAACCACATTTAGGCCCTTGTCTGGTGGACACTTATATCAGCAGTAAACCCAAACTCGCATAGGTCTTGGTCACTGTCCTGGGGGAACCATCGTGTGAATCTCGGGCAGAGGCTTTTGTGAGTGATTTTGTTGACACCAGTGCTGTTATTTTAACATGCATTGTATACAGAGTTTGATATCTTTTCTAGCCTATGATAGTACCATCTAAACTTTTATGAAGGAACAGTGCTGAAAATGTGCTGTGAGTTACTATGAAATGAAGTCAGATGCAATAGGTAAAGAAGGCCTGGCAGCGGCCATGACCCTCTGTGCTGTTAATTTTAGGGAAAGACCACAAAATAAAAGGGATATTGCTAGGGCTTTTAAAAGAGCATCATTGGGGCGCCTGGGTGGCTTAGTCGGTTAAGCGTCCGACTTTCGGTTAGGTCATGATCTCGCGGTTCGTGGGTTCGAGCCCCACGTCGGGCTCTGTGCTGACTGCCAGCTCAGAGCCTGGAGCCTGTTTCGGAGTCTGTGACTCCCTCTCTCTCTGACCCTCCCCTGCTCACGCTGTCTCTCTCTCTCCTAGAAATAAATAAAACATTAAAAAAAAAAAGCATCGTTAAAGCAAACTTATGCTACTATTATTACAGATGTGTACAGTCCGAGAACCCATCTCCTGGCCCATTTTGTGATTATAAAAAAATTAAACCTGAATTACGTGAGTTTTGAATGAGGTAGTTCTTCGGGAATGCAGTTGTCTTGTGAACACAGTGTATACCCCTCCTCAACTGCAATCTCTTGAAGAGGAAGCAGAAACCATCTGTTATTTCTATATTCCACACTCCAACTACCTAGTGATAATAACAGTGGCATTGGTATGGAAGTCCAGTGCTTTCAAAACAATAGTCTCAATTCCCCCTCGTGACGACCCTGTGAGGTGAGTGTTCTTAGTTTTTGCCCATCTTACCGACCGGGCCCCAGAGAGGTAGAAAGATTCATTGATCTGCTCATGTGGCTCGGCATGGAGTGGCATGTACGGAGATTTCCAGAGTGATCACTGTGGGTATCCAAATGAACTTGCAACTTGTGCCTCTTTGCAAACTAGCCCCCGTACATGCAGGAAAAGGAAAGACCAAAGAAAGGGGCAGAACACTCCTGAGTGGTCGGTGGTAGACTTAATAAGCATGGGAACTTGTTAACGTGGCCTCTCTTGGGCGGCCTCAGGAAGAGTAGATCTTCATACCTGGCTACCAGATCTTAAAAGTTTATGGAGAGGCCTTGACTGGATTCAGTCAACAATACCATCCAGATGGCTTCAAGACCACATCAAGGCTGTGTTCTTGGAGGAGTTTCTGACATGAGGAAGGCAAGCAGAACATGCCAGGGGAAGGGGGGAAGGGGGCTCTGATCGCCTGGGTTCAGCTTGTCCATCAAACAGTGGTCACATTCCCTCAGTGACCTCTTCCACCACTGTCCCTACATTACCTGTGACTGTGGCCCTGCATCTGTTTCCTTAGAGAGTCACTTAGTTAGGACAGCAGTTTCATTTGGGGCTCGCTGGTGATCAAGAAGTTTCCCTTGTGGGCACTGACGTTCCATGCATGGAAATGTGTCTCTTGGGATGGCGAGGAGAGAACTGTCAGTCGCAAGCCGTAGCAGAGCAGAACTGTCGTAGCTGCGGTCCCCCTGAGAGCGGCAGAAAAGTCAGGCCCTTTAACCTCCCTGGGCTCTAACTTCCTCATTGCAGAATAACACTTGTCTAAACTACCTTCCAGGATTGTTGTGAACGATAGGAGTATTTTCTTTCTAGCACACGCCATCTAAGGCAGGACGTAACGTGAGCAGCAGGCGGGAAACGCTCCGCACTCTGCCAGCACCGCCAGCCACCCGGCCCTCTACAAGCTCGCTGGTGGGCAAGGGCTGCACTGTGTTATCGTTGTTTATTTTGAAAAATAAACTCAGCTTTTTGGATTCAGAGAGCAAGTAACAAATAGGATAGCTGGTTAAAGAAAGTGAAATACGTATTTCTATACAAACATACTTTGTTCGTTTTTATAGATAGGAACTTATGTCTCCCTCTGGTCTATAAAATCTATAGAATTTTCCAGGTATAAGGAGTGAACTCAATTCAAAAGAGCTTATTTTGGGACTGTCCAGAATAGGTCATTTCGATGCATTCATGAAGATTCACCTCTCCTTGCTCTGAAATGTTCCCAGGGTAGAAGTTTGGTTAAACCACAATTGGGGAGAGGACTTGTCCTTGTCATCCAGAACAGAGCATGTGGCTGTGCAAGTAACAGAGGAGCGTGTCAGGAAAGCCTGAAAAGGCTCGAAGCTCCTACGAGCGCACAACCCAGAGCTGAGTAAAAGGCAAGAGTACCTCTTCTCCTCTCTCCAGGCTGCTGCCCGGCAGTTCCTTGTCCTTTGGTGCCAGCCCCCATCTTCCACAGTGTCTCTGGTGTGCATGGAACTTGATGTGAGTTAATATATTTTGGGCAATGGTTATACACGGTGAGATTTGCTCCAGGAAAGGAGAGCAATAAGTTTTATCTTGTGATCAATTGATTTAGGCTACCTGAGTGCCATGTTGAAAATGAGTCTTAGGCAAGACCTGGTCAGGGGCAGAGAGTTATGAGAACCCACTCTACATAGCTGTATCCCTTCTTTGGGGCCTCGGGCTCCCTTGAGATTGTCTTGGCTGGCAGCCTATGGCAACCAAGCTTCTTTGGTTTGTTCTAGACGTACCAGAATTACAAGTATATATAGAACAGTCTCAGAGATAGACAGAGATAGAGACACAGAGAGAGAGAGAGACAGATTTGTTATAAGAATTTGCTATTGCTACGGAGGCTGAAAAGTTGACCTGAGAATTGGGGACCGTTTGAATAAATCTTGGTCTGAGTCCAAAGGCCCAAGAACCAAGAACACCAGTGTTTGAGGGCAGGAGAAGGTGGATGTTCCCAGCTCAATGAGAGAGAGAGAGAGAGAGCAAGAGAGAGCCTATCTGCCCTTTCTCTACCTTTTTGTTCTATTAGGGCTCCCAGCAGATTGGATGATGCCCGTTACTGAAGACAATCTCCCTTACTGACTCTGCCTACTCAAATGCTAATGTCTTCTGGAATCACACTTGTAGACATAGCCAGAAACCTACCATCTGAGTGTCCCTACGCCTAGTCAAATTGACATATAAAGTTAACCATCACCGGTATGTAAGTTTGTATATTGAGAACAATGGCTTTCCATCTTATTCATTGTATAAACGAATTGTATAAATGTGGAACTTACACAGTCCTCAAATTGCAGATGATCTAGCAAAGTTCCAGATGCCCCCTACGCTATACACTTAGCACCTTTCGTCCTCACCATTCTGAGGCTAAGAGAGGAGGCTCAGGGAGGTCACTTGACTTGCCCGGGGCCACTCAGCTAATTAGTAGAAGGGCCAAGACTAGAACCATTTCTCTGCACTCCTCTGTCTTGGAGGTGGCTTGCATGACCTGGTTGCTAGTCAGATGGGACAGACCATGAGGATCAGAGCCCAGGACTAAGTGTACCTACCTAAATGAGACAGACACCTGAACAACACACCAAGAGACCTTTGCTAAGAGCAGGTACAGCCTGGGAAACAATGAGGTCTCTGAAGGTTGTGGCTACAGAAAGAAATAGTATAACCAACAGCTGTTGGAACCCAAGGACAAGCTGGGAGGAAATGACGTTGAGAGACCCTGCAGGCAAGTGTTGTTTGGTGCCCTGGTGACGGGGAGCAAGTCCCAGGCACCGGACCATTTTCAGGAACAGGTGTCCATCTCTGGGACAGCCTCTGGCACTAGAAACTCAGAAACTCTGCCCCACAGAGACTGAAGTAGTTGGCAAGAGATAAAAATGGATATTCAAGTTTAAGAAATAGGGCAGGAACCCAATGATCAGGTGAAATATGGGGTTCTTTATAGAGTAAAGCAAGAGCATTCAAGGCAGGGGCCAGAAAAGGAAGTTAGTATTGGGCTGTACCCACTGGGCTGTGGACAGGACTGGCCCTAGAGGTCAGACTGAGTTGAGCCTGCAGATGGGTGTGTTTAAAGGGGATGGTGCAGGGGCAAAGGTGAGGGCTGCTGACTAGGCAGAATGTTGCCCTGACTTTCAGCCCAGTGCTCTTTCCTATTAAATATTTATCTGTTAGCAGTTCTGCGGAGCTGGAGACTTCTCACCCTTTACCTAAAAAACACAAAATGAAAGAAAGGGTAAAGAGATGGGGTTTTGATTTGCTCCTACCCATATGAGGAGATTAGTTGTATTTACCCAGATTTGGTGACTACCTATTGGACAACTCAAGCAAAGGAAAGTCATAGCCCTCACATAGATTCTTCCATGGCCAAACTTCAGGTTTTGACAAATCATAGGAAAATGGGCACTTAAAAAATGTAACATGACATCCTCTTAAAAAGTCAAGCGAGGCATAAAATGTGGGATTTAATCAGTGAGTTGATTGTCAGGTATGCTCATTGTGAAGGAAGAGGGGAATTGAGACCTATATATAGCAGGATAGAGAGGAAAGAATACTGGTCTTGGGATCAGAAGACCTGGGTTCTGAGCATGACTCTATTCTTGTAATTGCTCTGAGCAATGTTCTCATCTATGATCTGGGGACTCTACATCCCCAGAGAGGGATAAGGATTACATGGAATCATCCCTTTGAGAGTGCATTGAAGAAGTTGCAGAGAATTGTTCCCCTGTAATTTAAGTCCATAATCCCTTTCTTCTTTCTCAGCTATTCAGATATTCTTGACTGAGTTGAGGAGAGAGTCCTCTACTTGATTTGGCCCGTGTATACTGAGCCTTGTGACTCACTTTGCTGTTCTAGGAGCTTGGTGGCTGGTCCTTCCAGCAACACTTCACCTATGTCCAATCACACTCACGCTCTTAGAGCAGTAGAGAAAGGCTAAAGTTTCTGTCACCCCTAAAATTACTGGGATTAAGTCTTATCAGACTAAGAGTGAGGAGGAGCCCCTGTGTGGCTCAGTTGGCTAAGTATACAACTTCAACTCAGGTCATGGTCTCATGGTTCATGGGTTTGAGCCCCGTGTCAGGCTCTGGGCTGATGGCTCAGAGCCTGGAGCCTGCCTCAGACTCTGTGTCCCCTTCTCTCTCCACCCCTTCCCCACTTGCGTTTTTTCTCTCTCTCTGTCTCAAAAATAAACATTAAGAAAAAATTTTTTAAAAACTAGGAGTAAGGGAAGTTGTCGAGATACAAGAGAAGAAAATGATTGTTTATGTGGAATCCCCATAACTCCTTTGTAATTTCTCCATAAGCACTCTCTTTCTCTCATGCATAGTTCTCCTGGGGACACATCAACTGTCCACCCTTGTGAGGCATGTACCTCAAGCTGGACTCACTTCTGAGAGTCGTTAGGTAATACATTGCCCTCTGGAATTGGCTGAAGCCAGCAGGCAAAGAACTACCCCTACTAGAATTGGCCTGGTCCAGCATGAGAATCAGAGAAGGTCCCGGTGGGCCCTTTCAGGGAAGATGGCATTTATTTTCTGGGCAGCTCTATATGTCTGGCACTGTATTATCTGCTTTATATGTATATTAATTCTCACAAAAACCTTGAAAGCGTATTATTACAGAAGTAAGATGAGGGTGATAGAAGCTAAGTGGCTTGCTTAATGTTGCCAGCTAGCAGGTAGTAGAGCCAGAATTCAAGCCCAAGTCGCTTGAGAGCAAAGCCCATGCTGTTTATGGGATACCACGCAGCCTCCTTCTCACAGAAGTGCTAATTAACTTGGCTCAGTGGGGCAGGGCTGTGTGCTGGAGAAGAGTCAAGGGCTTGTAGCCCGTTAGATGAAAGGCAGGAGTCCAATATTGACAACTTAGACCCTCTCTTCCCTCTTCTCTTTATTCTCCTCCTTCTTGTTCCAGGGAGACCCCTAGGTAGGGAGTCCTTGGACAGGGTCTGGAGGTACATCCAGAGAGAGAGGCTCTGTAGACCAAATAAACCAACCAGACTTGTGAATGGAAATCCACAAGCAGTCATTGATCATGCACCATGCGCTCGATGCAGACAGCAGGATATGCACCCCAAATTGTTAAGTGACAACCAGGGCGGTACATGACTGGAGGTCAGGAGGGCTCCGGGCAGAAGGGGCTCAGTGTGTGGTTGGGATCAGAGGAGGCAGTGTGGGTAAAGGGAAAAGCTCCCATGAGAAATAGGGACCCCACCCAGCTTCAGCCTATACACTGTCTGGCTCAGAGTACATGTTTATTGAATGAAAAATGGAAACTGAAGGGTGGCTTGAATTCAGACAGGAAGAAGTGAGTTGAGAAGACACTGGGAAAGAGGAAAAATGCCAAAGAACTCCTAGAGGCAGGAATAAGTGGGAGAAGGGAAGGCAAACACCATGTTTCTTTAGGAAAGGAGTGAGGATACCATTGGTGGTAGTGACGCACCGATGAAGGCAGGGCTCTCCTAAAGGCAGGCTCTCTGGCATCTCCACTTGGGTGTCTAACAGGCGTCTCAAACTTGGTTCAAGCTCAGCTCTTGATCTTCCTCCTCAAATCCCACTTTTTCATATTTTAGTAGACAGGAACCCCACCCTTGCAGTTACTCAGGCCCCACCTTGTGGAGCCATTCCTGACCCTTCCCTTTCTGTCAAGAACTACACCCAATACATTAGGAAAGAAGACTGGCTCTGCCTGCACAATCAGTCTAGATTCTAGAACTCAGGCCCTCTCCCCTCTCATGTTCCATCGTCTGTGGCATTCTCAGAGATCTAGGCCTCCTTGGAGGGTAAGAGGGGAGAACATTGGATTCATTAGAGACCATGAAAACATTTTCAAAACAACTATTCGTTTTCAGAGTCCAAAGTGAAAAACTTTGTACGTACCCCTCACTGGCTTTTCCTCAGTATTTATTTCTAGCCTGGGCTGATGTCATTGATAAAATGAACGGAGAGATGAGTCAGTGGTTGAGGACGGTGACAGGCCCTCAGTGGTAACTACTAAATTAGGCTAGCTGTAGCCTCTTAAGTTCAATGTAAAAGCAGAAATGGGGGGAAAATATATCACGGGAAGGAAGAGGCCCAGGGGTATGATAATTTTTGGTCTGTCTTCGAGAACAGATTTATGCCGAGGGGCCCAAAATAATACATAATTGGCAGGCTTCTTGTCAACTCTGCTACTTTAGTCCCAGCTGAATTACATGTCCATTGTGTAAACTGCTATAAATAATTAACGGTTTTGCAAAAATTATACGCAGACAGAAAAGCTACTGTCCTGTGGGAGCTACGTCTCAGAAATATCCAGATTTGGAAACAGAATTAACTGCCTCCAAGAACCTGCACCACAGTCTGCAATCGCTTAAGTGTTGCAGCAACACTAATGCAGGCAAACCCCTAAACCCCAAAATGTGTGCGGTGGGGGAGCGGGGTTGCTGTGTCAAGTGAGTCTGGACAAGACACAGGTACGTTTAAGCTGGAAATGGTGAGCTGATGAGGCAGTCTGTGCCACCTCCCACTTTACTCAAGGAATTAGACTATGACCAAATTAAAGGACTTTTTTCCTGTTTCTATTTATTTATTTTTTTGTTTTTACCAATTCATTCAACATAGCCCCTGAGAACCTACTACTTCCCAGGCGCTAGCCCCTAGGGATGCAAGACAGACACCATTCCTGCTTTACGAAACTTACAGTCTCTTATCACAGCATGATACGAACTGTGAAGGAAACAGAAATTACGAGGACACTTAACTGTGATAGAGAGAGCGGGGAAGGCCTCTTTGAATAGGGGAAATAGATCTAACAGATGAGGAGGAGTTGGCCATGTGAAGAGCAAGGCCATTCCAAACAGAAGGAACAGCATGTGCAAAGGTCCTGAGAGGGGAAAATTAAATGCCTACTATTGAAGTAGAGCAAAACATAGAGATAAAAATCTGTGAGTTGGACAGAGAATTATAGGTTTGAAGTATCACAGACAGCAATTTGCCAAATGCCATTACTGCATATTTTCTAAAGTTTAGCCAGTCTCATTACCTTCTCTAAAGTCTCACAGCAAGCCAGTGCAAGAGCTGGTACCCAGAACTCTGGACTTTTCCAAACCACCAAACCCTCTTGTCAACCACATGGAATAATTTGAGTTTGTTCATATTTGTTCTTCCAAAATATTAGTAGCTCCATGTGTCATACAACAAGCAAATTGCCGATTTGGAAGAGAGAGAAGAGGTCATTATTTAAAAAATTTTTTCTAACATTTATTTATTTTTGAGAGACAGAGAGAGGCAGAGCATGAGCAGGGGAGAGGCAGAGAGAGAGGGAGACACAGAATCCAAAGCAGGCTCCAGGCTCTGAGCTGTTTGTTAGCACAGAGCCCTGCACGGGGCTCCAACTCATGAACTGCGAGACCATGACCTGAGCTGAAGTCCGGCGCTCAACCAACTAACCCACCCAGGTGCCCCAGAAGAGGTCATTTTATGTTATTGTCTTCATCCATTCATTCTTTGAGTTAGTCAGCTGTTCAGTGATGTCCTCAGGGAAGCTCATGTGCCCACAGCATTGTTGTTTTCCTAGCCACCACACTTTTTATGTTGTTGTTATGTCCTGTGTACTGTCTGTAGTTTCCTCTGGACCCAAAGCTCCATGAGAAGGTTGGGATCTATCCTGCCTCAGCACTTAGCCTAGCACGTAAAAGGTGCTCAGTTAATATTTGTGGAAAGCTGAGTGAATGACTGAATGGATGGCTGAATAAATGAAAGTTGACTATCCTCTGCTCTTCACTGGAAAATTCACCCATGGGAATGTAGTTGTATTCATGCATGCTCTGACCTTGTCCTCAAACACTGCCAATAGGGAGTTGACATATCATTAAATGCTTCTCTACCATACAGACCATTAAAATCCAGTAGTCAATTTTACAGTGACTGTGGTATTCACAAATATTTTCTAAATTTTATTTTTCATTGTTTCCAATAGGTAATATATATACATGATTCCAAAGTCAAAGCAGTATAACAAGGAGTACTTTGTGAATTCTTTACTCTGTTCTCCATGCCCCATCCCCACCCATTCTAGGTGGGGTGACTATGCAGACTGGTTTGTCTAGGGCAGCCCCAAGCTGTACCGACTATGTTGGTATAAATATTAATGATGATTCCTTTCCCTCTCAAAAATATCCCATTTAGACAGAAAATAATATGGTTACCCTATCTGTAGTTAACTATTTTCACTACTTCTTTCAAACTTATGCAGAATCAAGCAAATAAGAGGGAAATACTGTTGGTTTCTCTCTTCCCCAGAGCCTGACCTGGCTCCTTAGACCTGCTGAAGAAATGCTAGCATATTAATATTTTGTTCTAATAAATGATAAGTTTTATTTTATTTTATTTTTAATGTTTATTGATTTGGAGAGAGAGAGAGAGAGAGCAGGGGGAAGGGCAGAGAGAAAAGGGGAGAGAGAGAATCCTAAGCAGGCTCTGCACTGTCTGCACAGACCCTGATGTGGGGCTCGATCCCATGAACAGTGAGATCATGACTCGAACCAAAGTCAAGGGTCAGACACTTTACCAACTGAGCCACCCAGGCTGCCCTAATGATAAGGTTTTCAAAAATTATTTAAGTCAAATACTTTCATGAATACTAAGAGCTTTCAGTTTTTTCCTGTTTTTTTTCCTTAGTAATGAACAGTTTTTCTACTAAATCTTCAAATAAAATGGTTACCAACCAGTGGTTCTTCTTTAGTCTATTATGTAAGGATTTTTAAGAACTACAGAAGGCTGTTCTGTCAGTACATTTTGGGGGAGTTATTATGTGTGTAGCATTTAGGAAGTACTTACCTATCATCACACTTTTCAGATCCTTTGGGCTGTTGAGGTAAATTGAGTTAATCCCCACATCCTACTGTTAGAGTGGCCTTGCTTGAATAAAGGAAATTAGCCCAACTGGAAGCTAGAAATCAGCCCATGTCATATAAGTCATGAGTGAAAGTTTTCTCACACTATGGTCCTTGGGCCACCGATTTGTGGATCAGCTGAAGTACTTGTTAGAGGATAGAGTCCTGGACTGCCTTTCACATCTACTGAGTTTCTCTGTACCACTTGTTTTTCACATGTCATTTTTCTGATTATTATCAGTGTCATCCATAGTTATTGACCAAAAGCCACATGCAGGACACTGGACCAGGGCGCTGCGGGAAACTCCTACCTTCTTACATCCTGAGTTTTAGAGAGGATTTTTTCTTTCTTTCTTTCTCTCTCTCTTCCTTCCTTCCTTCCTTCCTTCCTTCCTTCCTTCCTTCCTTCCTTCTTTCCTTCCTTCCTTCCTGTCTGTCTGTCTGTCTCATGATATTTAAAAAAGTTTTTTCGTGGGGTGTCTGGGTGGCTCAGTTGGTTAAACGTCCAACTTCAGCCCGGGTCATGATCTTGCAGTTCATGGGTTCCAGCCCTGTGCTGACAGCTCAGAGCCTAGAGCCTGCTTCAGATTGTGTGTCTCCCTTTCTCTCTGCCCCTCCCCCACTCACACTCTGTCTCTCTCTCTCTTTCTCTCTCAAAAATAAATACACATTAAAACTTTTTAAAAAGTATTTTCTTATCAAAATTTTAAAACACAGGCGAAAGTAGCATAGTATAATAATCTCCATGTATCCATTATCAGCTCGAATAATAGCCAACTTGGTTTCATCTGTGTCCCCACCAAGCTCTCTGCATCCTTGGGAATCCCAGACATCCTATATTTCATCTATAAATATATGTCAGCATGTATGGAGAACTCTTCCCTCTCCTACAGAGGGGCAGCTAATAGGGGAGGGGCTTGAGTGGCACCCAGCATGGGTGGAGGGAGGGCATCTCAGGCCCGGTGACCTGTGGGCCTCCTCTGGGCTGCCTGTTAACCTACGAGGAATTTGTACTGGCCACTTCCTGAGGTCCCTCCTGGCTCTAAGACACAGGTTCTGCCCTTTCTCCGGAGGGGCTCTCCCTGCTGCGTTGTTGGAAGGCCAGACGTGAGGGCGTTCACTGAGGCCAGGGCTGGGCCATCCACATCGCCACTGAACACAGGCAGCTGAAGCACATTTTTGTTATAAGTGAAGTGCTTCATTATGGCTTGAATACTTCGCCAGACTTTTTCCACCCTTCACTAGGTTTGTTTCTGAACTTCATCACCATTTTGCCAGCATTCCCTTGCCCTGTACAAGCAATTAATTCCAAAAAACATTCGCTCCTCTGCAATACTTGATATCCTGCTTGATAGGTAGGTAGGTCTTTTCTCCCTTTTTAAAGAAAAGATGACCATATACAATATAAAAATTTCTGGTTTTTTTAACATTTTATTTATTTCTGAAAGAGAGAGCATGAGCATGGGAGGGTCAGAAAGAGAGGGAGACACAGAATCTGAAACAGGCTCCAGGCTCTGAGCTAGCTGTCAGCAGAGCCCGACATGGGGCTTGAACCCACGAACCGTGAGATCATGACCTGAGCCAAAGTCAGAGGCTTAACCAACTGAGCCACCCAGGTGCCCCACAGTTTCTGTTTTTACAGAGAAAACCCAAGCCATTGTGGGATAAAATGCTACTTTATGATTTTGTAGCCATGATAGGCTATCATTTGTAATCCTCAAACCCTAAAAGCCTTCAATCCATTGTGTTACTGACCTAGGCAGGTACATAAGGGTGGGAAAACCCAAGCTCGCATGGCTTTGCATCAATAACAGGTAGCAAGAATGAACCCCTAACTGAAACTGCAGGCACTACCAAAGAAACCTTTTAATTATCTCAGAGTTATAAAGTTTCCTACTAAATTGTTAGAGGGGATGTGTGAAGAGTAGGCTCTTGATTGATCTTTGGCCCAGAAAGCAAAGGGCTTCTTGCTGTTGGAATTGCTTTTCAGAAAGTTGTGAAGTTGGCAATTTCCCATTCTCCTTTCTCTGCTTTCTGCAGGTTTTTCTTTTTACCCCCAGCACATTCCAGTAGCAAAGGTGAACTCTGTTTAAAGAGCTCTGTTTCCTCAGCCTTAAGACACTATTCTGCTGTCTTGTGAAAGATGGTGATTTCAGTGTAAGAAGCAAAAGGTTGGGACATTCAGTATCAGATTTCTCAGTCCCCTCTGTGTCTTGCTGTGTGACTGCCCAGACTTGTGGATCCTAAGACACTTGGTGGGACCCTGTTGAACAAAATCTATCGCTGTACAAGACGCCACGGAGAAAAGAAGCAGCCCCAGGTTGCATTTTTCTTGTCGCATCTTTAACGGCTTGATAAATTGGACCTGAATAAAAATGTAAAAAAAAGTAAGCAAAGAAAAGTAAAGTTTAACCACAATAAGTTACCTTTTTCACCCAAATAATTGACAAAGATTTCAAAGGATGTTAATGCCCTAAGTTAGCAACGGGCTGGGAAAAGGGGCTCACTGATCATGAGTATTCATTGGTACAGCATTTCAGAAGAGCACTTTGGTGGTACATGTCAGAAATCCTCTACAGTGAATATCCGATAACCTACTGATCTCTCTTCTAAGAATTTATCTCAAGACATAATCAGACAAGGGTTCAAAACTGTCCACAGCAGATGTTTATGAGAGGAAAAAAATTGACGTCCAAAAATGTAAATTGGGTTAAGGGAGTTGTTTTACATTTGTAAAATGGGAATCTCTGAAGTCATAAAAAATTGTAAGGTGGAGCTGTATTCATTGGCATGGAAATATTTCACAATACATTTTTTTCCTTATGTGTCTATTCCTTGTCTGTTTCCCTCCTCCTCTTTGCAATGATAAGTGCCCCCATCAATTCTAGAGAACATCAGTAAACAGGTAATCTGCTCCACTGGGATCTAAATAGACATGAGAATTTGAAGCGTATGTGAGTGTTGTCACAGTTCCGGTTAAATAGTACAAGGAAACCCACTGGTTCCTTTAATGAAATCACACTCAGAGGTCATCATGAAGGTCAAGTCTCTATTTGGGAAACAGTAGCTGGACCGTGTGGTCACTGCTCTCGTCCTCAGGGAGTCATCTTCATCACCGTCCTTGGAGGTATTCCCTGTGGAGGGAATATTTCCTCATTCAGTATTTTTCATAGAAAGGTCTTGATGGAAAAGTGAATTTAGTACAGCTGGAAAATTAGAAATAAAATGACAAAACACCAATTTAATATTGAGATAGCTAAACAGGAAGGATGTCCCTTTTGACTTAGAAGTCTTTCAATCTAAAAGGTGTATTTGTAGACATTACCTGCAAAGGGAGAAGAATGGAGAGGAAACGTATGACGTGGGTGGAGAAAATGCTGAACAACAGTGAGAAATGTGGTCTAAATTCTCCCCAAGCGATGGAAATTTATTTACAAATGTATGAATGTGTTCATTAAATAGACGTTGATCAAGCACCCGTTGTGTGGCAGCTCAGCTATGTACGGAGGAGCAATGCAGCCTCCCCTCAGAGATCTCCCAGGAACCCTGACTGTCCTGGATTCGGTAGGGAGACTAGAATGTGCCTGAGTTCCGCTCTAGATCGGCACCCCCTTCTACACAACCTCCAATGCCCCACTCAATTAATTTTCTCACAAACTTTGAACTAATTTCACCAACTGACTGTTTCCATGTCACATCGATAAAACCTGTCCTGCACATGTTGGGGGGTCCTAGAGCTCGGTCCCGGGGACCCCTTCTCTTCCTCCTATGCGTTTTTCCCCTAGGCGATCTCATGTGGTCTCCTGGCTTCAAATCCCATCCAGGTCCAGTGGCTCCACATTGGCCTCTCCAGCCCCTGCTGTTCCCTTGAGTTCCACAACCCAGTGTGCACCTGCCTATTTGACAACTCGGACGTGTGACACGCTTCTCAGATCTCGCCAGGGGCAGTGGCGCGCGCGGGTCTTCCACGCCGCCTGGCCAGCTCTGCCATCACCGGGGCTACGCCCTGTGGATGCTGTTGCTCTTCACGAGAAGGGCAACCTTCCCCGTTGTTCAGTTGCCAAATTGCATATCAACTCAGTTATTTTTGCTCCTTCTTCCCTTGACCTTGAGCTTGAAATTCTGCCAGAAGTTCTCCTGGACTCCATAGCTACCTTCTCCTGCATGTGTTTTGGATTAAGATTTCGTCGATTAACAGGATCCCGTCTGCATTTTATCGTTCATGAATTTCTTCAAAGTGTGAAGCTTTCCGGTTGTGCTTCTTATTTTTTTCTCTCTCTTTTTAACGCATTCTTTTAATGTTTTAAGCTATTTTTTTTTCTAGACATTTTGGGTGAGAGGTAGAAAGGTCCACTCTGTTTTTTATCTTGGTTCAATATCTAACCTTTCTAGCAGATTCAATGTTGTACAGAATGTAAGCCAATTTAACAACTCAATTATTTTGTTAATGATCACTGTGTGCTCTGGGACTATTCTACCTTCAGGGGCTGTCAGGATGGACAGCACTCCTGTACCCAAACGCTGTGTGACCCTCAATTGATTGCTGAAGAAGTAGAAAGCAATCAGAGGTCTAAGGCTTATCCTTTCTTTTAGCTATGAATTGTCACTTCTCACTTCTTTCAATGTGTCTTGCTATTGTCATTGGTAGTTTTATGTTTGATACAGTTGCTTTTCCTTTAGACAAAAAAAAAATGCATGTGCTTTATAGAAGCTTTTGTTTGTTTTAGCTTTTTTAATGTCTATTTATTTTTGAGACAGAGAGAGAGAGACAGAGTGCCAACCGGGTAGGGGCAGAGAGAGAGAGAGAGGGAGACACAGAATCCAAAGCAGGCTCCAGGCTCCAAGCTATCAGCACAGAGCCCAATGCAGGGCTCAAACTCACAGAGCGTGAGATAATGACCTAAGCCATGTTGGATGCTTAACTGATTGAGTCACCCAGGCATCCCTAGAAGCTTTTGCTTCTTAACCCTCCCTTAAGGGGAGGTGATTATTTCTCGCTTTCTAATTACGTTCTATAAGAAAAAGTTTCTCAGATTACTTTTTTAAAAATATATGATGTTTTACTATAATTATACTTTTTTTAAAAAACCTTGAAACGAAATAAAATTGGGTTTGTTTAAGCTGGACCCTGCATTTGAAGACAGCACTACATAATTTAGTTCTCACATTGTTCTTTTATCAAAAGGAATATGAGTTCTCTGGAGACAAAAAGAAAATTGTTCTATTATCTTCAGGATATGGGTGGAAATAAAAGCCTACAGCAAGGCTATGTGACTATCCTCTGCTCTTAAAGTATAATGTCTTCCTCTATCTCATTAGCTAGGTGAGAGTGTTGTAATGGTTAATTTTAGGTCATCTTGGCCAGACTATGATATTGAGATATTTGGTCAAACATTAATCTGGATGTTTATGTGAGGGTGTTTTGGATGAGATTTACATCTGAATCAGTGGACTTTGAGTCAAGCAGATTGACCTCTATGAGGTTCGTGGGCCTCATCCAATCAGTTGAAGGTCTTAAGAGAATTAAGACTGACCTCCCCAAAGCAAGAGGAAATTCTGCTAGCAGATGGCCTTTGGACTTGAACTATAGCATTACCTATTCCTGAGTCTCAAGGTTGCTGGCCCATCCTGCAGATTTTGGATTTGCTAGCATTCATAATTACATGATCTGATTCCTTAAAATAAGTCTCTTTNGACAGCTAGCTCAGAGCCCGGAGCCTGTTTCAGATTCTGTGTCTCCCTCTCTCTCTGACCCTCCCCTGCTCATGCTCTCTCTCTCTCTCTCTCAGAAATAAATAAAACACTACAAAAATAATAATAAAGTTTAAAAAAAAAAGAGAGAGACAGTTTTGTGGGTCTGCTTGCTCATTACTGCCTTTCTAGACACCCCGGACTATGAACTCTATTTTTCGACTAAAAACCATGATGGCAGCCTTCCTTCTAATCCACTAGGCATTTCCTGAATATTGGATTCAATTCAACAACCAGAATCACTATGTACAGCTATGATTTCATACCTCTGTCAAATCCCTGGAGTGAGCACTTGACCTTGTCTCCCAGTCTTCCAGTTACTGGATTGTATCTTCATGTCCAGATAAGTAACATTCACTCATTTCCTCATTCACCAGACTCCTGGTCTCAGCCAGTCTGGGTCTTCCTCTCTGCTGCCCATGCAATGACCACAGTGAGTGACACAGATATTACATTGGGTTTTCCTGGTTTTCACAACAACCTGACAAATTGGCAAGTGTCTTTTGTTTTAATTGCTAATGTAGTTCATATGTTTTAATGTTATATTCTACAATGTAAAGTTGGCCTTAATAGGAAGGACAACAGTTTATTAAATAGGAAGACTATTTTTAAAACATTCTATGCTAAGTATGTCATCACAAACTAATAGTAACTGAGACTTGATTATTCAAACAAAATAAATAACAAAAATCAAATCAAATCAAATAACTCAGCAGTACTTAACCTTTTAGTAATAAAGAACTAGACATACAGCTCTACTTGAATCAGTCAAGGTCAAATCAGGAGACACAAACCCCCACAGTTAAACAGACAGAATTTAGTATAAAGTATTACTAACTAGGTAGGTTTGATATTAGTCTAGGTAATGATAGTTGGCTTCTGTTACTGCTGTAACAAATTACTTCAGATTTAGTGGCTTGAAACAACACAAATTTGTGACTTTAAGTTTCTGCAAAGTCAGAAGTCCAAAGTCCAAAATCATTTCCACTGGGCTAAAATTGGAGTGTCAGTAGAATTGTGTTCCTTCTGAAGGCTCCAAGGTATTTACTATTCCAACTGCCAGAGGCCACCTGCATTTTTTGTCTCATTGGCCCTTCCTTCACTCCATCCTCTGCCCCATTGGCACACCCCGTTCTCTGACTCTGACCCTCTGCCTCCCTCTCAGAAGTACCCTTGTGATTACACAGGGCCCATGCAGATAATTCAGGAGAATCTTCCCATCTCAAGATCCTTAACTGATAAATTCCTTTTTTTTAATTTTGTTTTTTTAATGTTTATTTATTTTTGAGATAGAGAGAGACAGAGCATGAGTGGGGAAGGGACAGAGAGGGGGAGACACAGAATCTGAAGCAGGCTCCAGACTCTGGGCTATCAGCACAGAGCCTGACATGGGGCTTGAACTCACGGACTATGGGATCATGACCTGAGCCGAAGTCGGACACTCAACTGACTGAGCCACCCAGGTGCCCCACTGATAAATTCCTTTTGGTAACAGGTTCACAGGTTTTGGGAATCAGGATGTGGATGTCTTTAGGGGGACCATTACTCTACCCATCAAAGTATCTGACAAGGCAAAAATGGAACAGTAAGGTGTCACCTTTTATAGACTGACTTAGCAACCGCAGGAAGCAGTAACCTACCTAGGATTGCAATGAAGAGAAGGTGTTGGAATGTTGAAAATTTCAAAGCTTAGAGAAAAGTGGGGGAGGAAAAAGGGGTGGGGGGAGGGGAGGACAATGAGGCGGGTTCTCTAAAGGTTAGGAGGCATGCAAACTGCTGCCTCTGGCACAGAGTACAGCTTCAGGGGGTAGGAAGCAAGGCTTCTGATGCTGACCAGAACAGGAAGCTACAAAACGGAGTAGGTCTCTTTCCCTTCTGCCTACTAGGCTTCCTCTAATGCTCTTTGTGGGTCCCCCAAGTGGGAGCCAGCTGGTACAGGAAAATTATGGGGAGAGTCCTAGCCCTACCATTATGAAGCAGAGCACAGAAGGGAAATCAGAACTTGAGAGACAATAGTTCTACAAGTGGCACATGACTCAACATGATGAAAAGCAAAAAGCATAAATGCACCAATTATTTTGATGACGTATCCTTGAGACAAGACTTTTTCTATCAGTTCATTGTTTTATTTTGTTATATCTTATAGCTTCAGGTCGCTTTAAGCTTTGGATAAACTCCATGGCTGCACCCTAGGACTAAGTGTGAACTCTAAATAATCTAATCTCAACAAGTGAACTCTAAATAATCTAATCTCAAAGGGACTAAAGTAGCTTCAAATAATCCCAATCCTTGGTTAGACTCAGGTTATTTGGGATGGCCAGAACCCTTAGCTGTTACCTAGAAGAAAAAACATAAATCCTCTCTACTGAAAGAGACTATCACCTTAAACTTCAGTGTTTCTCTACAATTTTTCATGTATTATACCTAATATTCATTTTTAAATAATCAAGATTATGAAGATACAAGTTAATGAGATAGATAATTAAGGGGGGAAACACACACAAAAAAATGACTCTATGGGTGTCTGGATAATCAGACACAGACCTTAATATAACTGTACCTAGTATATTTATGGAAACAAAAATAAAAAACAAAAACAAAAATAAGACATAATTGAGAATTTTTGCAGAAAACTGGAAGTTTTATTTAAAATGAAACTACAGAAAAAAATTGGTAATGGGTTTATTTATTTTTATTTTTATTTTTTAATGTTTTACTTATTTCTGAGAGAGAGAGACAGCGTGAGCAGGGCAGGGTCAGAAAGAGAGGGAGACACAGAATCTGAAACAGGCTCCAGGCTCTGAGCTGTCAGCACAGAGCCCGATGTGGGGCTCGAACCCACAAACCATGAGATCATGACCTGAGCTGAAGTCAGACGCTTAACCGACTGAGCCACCCAGGTGCCCCTGGTAATGGGTTTAATAGCTAGAGAATTAGGGAATTGAAAGATCAGTAATAAAAATATCAAAATAAAAGCACAGGGAGACAAAAGGACAATAAATGCAGAAAAGGGACTAAGAAACATAAAAGATTTAGTGAAAAGTTTTATGATATACATAATTGGTGTCCAGAAAGAGAAGAAAGAAAAGAATTGGACACTGTTGTTATTTGCCAAGATAACAATTGAGAATTTTCCAAAATGGATGGATGATATCAAACTACAGATACAAGAAGCATTATAAAACCAAGAGAATAACTATAAAAACACACCTAAGCACACTATGGTAAAACTGCTAGAAATGAAGGATTAAAAAAAGGTCTTAAATGTAGCTAATAAACGAAGAAACATTACCTTGAAAGTAGTAACAATAAGACTGAAATTTACTTTCCAATAGGAACCATCAAAGCCAGGAAACAGTGGAATGGTGTCTTCAAAATACTGAAAGAAAACAATCACAATCTATATTTCAATACCATCCAAAATATCCTTCAAATGTGTAAGTGAAATAAATACATTTTTGGACAGACAAAAATAGAATTCATCAGCAGCAGACCTACACTAATGAAAATAAAATGATTCTAGATAGCAGCTCAGAGATGGAAAAAGAGTGAAATGAAATAATGAAGAGAAAAATACCAGATAACACAAAAAGGGAAATATAAATAAAGATTGATGACTGAGATTATAGTAATAAAATTTTATGGGGTTTAAATACATAAAAATTGAAACACATGGCAAAACCACTTTGAAAACAATTTGATAGTTTCTTAAAAAAAATTAAGCATACACTTTTATGTGACCTAGCAATTCCAATATCCATCAAATGGTGAATGTATACATAAATTGTGGACTGTTAAACCCAATAGAACATCGTTCAGCTATACATAGTAGTGAACTAGTGAAATCTGTGAGAACATGAATGAATCTCAAAACATGAGATGGTCCTAAGGATCATGATGATCTTAAAGAAATCAATCACAATCAGTCCATCTTAAAGAGATCAATAGTTGCCTAAGCATGAGATGACTTCTCAGGGTGAAGTAAATGTTCTATATCATGATGATCACAAAGGTGTATACATTTGTTAGAACTCATCAAATTGTACACTTAAAACAGGAATCTTTTATGCAATGCTAACTCCCTATTAATACAGTTAATTAAATTTATAAACATATGGAAAAATAGCATCTAAGTTAGATAAAAAAGGTAAATATAGTTAAAGGGCTATAAAGTTCTAGTATTGCCCAGGAAGAGATAAAACTATTTCTATTTGATGTTGATTTGTTCTTAAAGGATGTGTGTAATAATATCTAGGGTCACTGCTAAAAGAAGAGTAAAATAATCTATAAATACTAAAATAAGTGGGAAAATGGAATAACAGAAACAATCAACTTGAAAGTAAGAAAAGAGGGGCGCCTGGGTGGCTTAGTCGGTAAGCGTCTGACTTTCGCTTAGGTCATGATCTCGCGGTTCGTGGGTTCGAGCCCCGCGTCGGGCACTGTGCTGACTGCCAGCTCAGAGCCTGGAGCCTGTTTCAGTCTGTGACTCCCTCTCTCTCTGACCCTCCCCTGCTCACGCTGTCTCTCTCTCTCTCCTAGAAATAAATAAAAAAATATTAAAAAAAAAAAAAAAGAAAGTAAGAAAAGAAACATCGAATATGTAGGAGAACTAGAAAGCAAATGGTAAGATGGTAGATCTGGGAGTAGGAAAACAACTATATGCTGCTTATAAGAAACGCATCACAAAGATGAGGACACAGAAATATTGAAAGTAAGGGAATACAAAAAAGGCGTATCTTGCAAATACTAACCAGCAAAGGCCAGGGTCATTATATTAATATCAGACAAAGTGGACTTTAAGGAAGGAATCATTGGTACAGAGAGACTATTTTATAAAAAAAAAAATAGTTTAACTTACCAGAAATTTATAATGATTCTAAAACTGTATACTCTTAATAAAATAGCTTCAAAGTGTGTAAGGCAAAAATCAACATAACTACAGGAAGAAATAGATAAATCTCCAAGCGTAGTGTGCCATTTGCACGTGCCTTTCTCATTAAGGAGACAAAAAATATAGATTTGAACTTTATAATGAACAAATATGGCCTAATTGATATATAAATAATATTTCACCTAACACTGTAGATTTCATTTTTAAAATTACGCTTGGAATATTTATAAAAATTACCACATGCTAGGTTTAAATCAAATCTTAACAAATACCAAAGGACTGAGATCATATAGTTTATTGTCTGGCAGAAATGGAATTACATTAGAAATAGAAAAAGGTCATTTGAAGATCCCTCTAGGTATGGAAATTAAGAATTACCCTTTAAATGATCCTTAAGTGAATGAAGAAATAACAATGGAGGGGCGCCTGGGTGGCTCAGTCAGTTAAGCATCCGACCTTGGCTCAGCTCATTATCTCCCAGTTTGTGAGGTCAAGCCCCATGTAGGGCTCTGTGCTGATAGCTCAGAGCCTGAGCCTGCTTTGGAGTCTGTGTCTCCCTTTCTCTCTGACCCTTCCCCACGCGTGCTCTGTCTCTCTCTCTCCTCAAAAATAAATAAACATTAAAAAGAAAAAAGAACAATGGAAATTAGAAAATATTTTTACTGGAATGATACTGAAAATACTGCAAAGCATGTTGGTTGCAGCTAACGCCATACTTAGAGGAAAATTTACACTCTTACAACATACATAATAGAAAAGAAGAAAAGCTGAAAAATCAGTGATCTAAGTATCTATCTCAAAAAGTTGGAAAGATATCTAACCCAAAGTGGAAGAGAGGAAAACATAGTAAGAGGAGAACTAAATGGAACATAAAATAAATACAAAATAGAGAGGCTCAAAACAAGAAGTTGGCTTTTTGAAAAGACTAATAAAGTCCTAATTCCCTGGTGACATCAAAGAAAAAACAAGTAAAAATACGTCAAAAGTGAAAGAGGGGACACTTATAAATCATACAAATATTTAAAATATTATAAGCGGATATTATAACAATGTTATGTGAATAACTAAATTTTTTTTTTAGCAATGAACAATTTTCTAGAAAGGCACGGTTTACCTAAACTGACACAAGAAAATCTCTATATAGTCCTATAACAATAAAAGAAATTAAATGCATAATTTTAAATTTTCCATAAAAAAACAAACAAACAAATCCAGATTACTGCACTGGTGAATTTTATCAAATATTTGAGAAAAAAATAATGCCAATTGTACGTGAACTTTTCCAGAGAATAGAAAAAATGAGACACTTTCCATTTTGTCTTCTGAGGCCAATGTTACTTCAATACCAGACCCTGACAAGAACATTATAAAAAAGGAGAATTACAGGCTAATACAACATGATGTTTTACATAAATGTAAAAAATAAATCAACTATTAGCAAAACAAATCCAGCAATGGCTGGTGAATACACTGTGACCGAACTGGGCTATTTGGAGAATGTGAAAACGGTTTACCATTCCGTTGCCCTGGCAGAATGGGACAGGCCCCCTGGCTGGAGAGACGTGTAACACGCTGACGAACCGTGGCCTGGGAATGGCTGCCAAGGCTATCTTCGACAGAGGATTTGGGTTTGGGATAGTCAGTAGATTTGAGAACCAAATCTTGTAGCGGAGTGGGATTTTCTACTACTTCCGGTCGTGCTTACACCAATACAGGGAAAGCTACAGAGACCAAGTAGAGGATCTGTAAGTGGGGACTTACTTTCATCCCAAGATGGAACATAGCCGGTACTCTTGGGACAGAAACGTCTTTGTAGAATAAGTTGGCTGAAGCGTTGAAACTGATTCTCGATGCCATATTTATACTTAACTCAGGAAAGAAGAGCAGGAAATTGAAGTGCTCTATTAATAAGATTGTTTCCGTCTTGACAGTGATGTCGATATAGATTTTTCTGGACCAACCGTCTACGACTGGGCTGTGTTAGCCTTTGAAGCTTGGCCTGCTGGCTCTCAGATGAGTTTTGACACAGCCAAATCCAAACTGGGCTACAGGGCTGCACACCTCCTGCTGCACTCTATGTAACCGATGGTACTGAATTTGGAGGTTCTGCCTACCGGGGGTTTAAAACGAGAAGATTGAAATGCCAATGAACCTGGCATGCATAGCTGTCACCAGCGCCTGTTTTGATGTGCTGCTAAACACACACTGGCTTATAGAACCCCTCTATCTGCCAGAGTGAGTAATCCCAGTCTGATTGGACTGGGTTATACGCAAACCCTTCAACCAGCAGTCACATTGACCCTATCAGCTTTAATTGATGGAAAGAACATCGGTGCGGGAGGTCACAAGTTTGGGGTGGAGTATGAACCATGAAGCTTCACGTGGTTTCGAGTAAAGCATCTGTTTTGTCCCTGGACGTGAAGAGAAATGGACACACTGTGTTTGGGCCTTAAAATTCTTCTGTGAAATTTCAGAAGTGTGAACTTTGTATTCTTCCTAAGAATGGTAACCTTCCCAACACTGAAGTCTGGAGACCACAAGTCGCTCCTAAGGTTGGTGCTTGAAGGCATGCCTGGAATCGTCATGTCTGTGCTACATTTCAGTTCAGTGCCCCCGTGTTATTCTCACATGCGTGCCTCCGTGACAATGTAGTGTTGGGTTATAAAGGAAATGACCCAATCTTCCAGTTTATACATCATGTCTTGCATGTCCCACATGTTTCAAGACTTTTTAAAATATAATGGTCTTGGGGCGCCTGGGTGACTTAGTCGGTTAAGCGTCCGACTTTCGCTTAGGTCATGATCTCGCGGCTCGTGGGTTCGAGCCCCGCATCGGGCTCTGTGCTGACTGCCGGCTCAGAGCCTGGAGCCTGTTTCAGTCTGTGACTCCCTCTCTCTCTGACCCTCCCCTGCTCATGCTGTCTCTCTCTCTCTCTATCCTAGAAATAAATAAAAAAATATTTTAAAAAAAAAGTTTAAAATATAATGGTCTCTGTGCTGTAAGGAAACTTTGGTTTTGCAGCAGAGTAAAATAAAATAAATCCGTCACATTTGCAACAACAACAAAAAAGACAATGGTTTAACATTTGGGAAAAATGAAATTTATCACATTAACAATAAAAGGGAAAACATCATGGTGCCTTCCAGGTGAATGCTGAAAAAGAACTTGCCAAAATCCAATATATATTCATGAACAGAACTTTTAGCAAATATAAATAAAATTGCCTGAATCTAATAAAATGCACCTATAAATAATCTTACACAGCATGATTGAATGATAAAAGCTTTACCTCTGGATTTGAGAATGAGACAAGAATGTCCTACCAATTTGATAAGCAAGATAAAAAAAAAAAAAGCAAGTATAAGAATACGAACCCAAGAATAAAAACTGCTCCTGCTCACAATTTGGTGATGTACATGGACTATCCAAAAGAATCTACCAATAAATTATCTAAATTTAATTAGTGATTTAGTTAGCAAGGTCATTGGATACTAATAGGCAAAAATCAAATCTATCCTCCTATCCCAGCAACAAGCAAAGAAATAAAATTTCTAATTTTTTATTTTTTATTGGTTTATTATTGAGGTATAATTAACATGTTAGTTTCAAGTGTACAACATAATGATTTGAAAGAGCTTAATGCCTATGTTTTCTTTAAGGTGTATCATGGTTTCAGGTCTTACTTTCAAGACTTTAATCCATTTTGGATTTATTTTTGAAGATAGTGTAAGATAGGGGTCCAATTTCATTCTTTTGCATATAGCTGTCCAGTTTTCCCAACACCTTTTATTGAAGAGACCCTTGTTCCTATTATATATTCTTTTCTTCTTTATCAGAAGTTAATGGAAAGAAGTCTTAAGACACAAAATATTGTTATAAGGGAAAAGATAGACAAATATGGCTACATTAAGAATTTATTACTCAAAAGACTCAACTTTATGTAAATGATATTCGTCCCTGAGTGGCTTTTTTTTTTCCCCACTGCAAATTATGCTTGTGAGAGTCATCTGTGTCTTTTTAGATGTGTTATGTTTTGTACATGGTATAAGCTAGGGGCCAAGTTTCATTTCTATAAAATGGGCAAACCCTGTCCATTGGTTTAAACATCAAACACATGGTTACGATTGGGGAGAACGGAGGGAAAACTGATCAGGAGAGGAAACCAAGAGGGCTCTGTGTTACTGATGTTCCATTTCTTGTCCTGGGAGGTGGTTTCATGAGTGTGATTACTTGGGGTGATTCATTGGGCTTTACGACAACTTGCTCACTTTTCTGTATTTGTGTTATACTTCAATAAAAAGTTAAAAATGTATCTTCCTTTCCCTTTACAGATATAGACTAGCAATGAATGCATCAGTTCCTTTTCTCCCGAACTGTCCCCAGTTTGTTTCTTTTTGCCAATTGCCATCTCACCATAACCTTTAAAATTTTTTATTGGCCACCTAACGCAGGCCATATACACTGCTAGATTCAGTTACATATATTGTCACATTTAATATTCCCAACGACTCTGTGAATTGGATGTCATTATAGGTGAGGCTTAGAGAGATCAAGTGGTCTGTCAAGGTCAAACACCTAGCAAACAGTGAACAGCAGAGCCAGGATTTGATTCTGGTGTGTTTGCTGCATTTCTCTGGGCTTTTGAAATCAAAAAATTAAACATAGAAAATTCTAACACCAATTCACTTGGGAACATCATCGATCTATATAAAATTGCTATTAAGAAGGTAACATCTAAGTAAAATGAAAGGAATAAATATTCTTTTCAATGTACCTCGTATAAATCAACAGCACTTTTCAAGTTTGTGAGGCTTTTTAAACATGGATGTAGTGGAAAAAAGCATAGGTTTCTAGTCAGGTAACTCAAATCCCAGATTGGCTACTTATCACTTGTGTTTCCTTGAAAAGTTCCGTAAGCTATTTGAGGCTTGGTTTTCTCATCTGCAAAAGGCCAATAGTAGCACCTATCGGTGGACAGCGAAAGGAATTGCCTAGGCATTATTTGGGTACACAGATGATGAACGGCAGCCGTATATGCAAGCCTGGGAAACTTAGAGAACTCAGGTCAAATGACAGAAATTGTGGCAGAGGGCTGAGCTTCATTAAGTAGTCAGTACATTATAAATGCAGGTAGAGGCTAACTTGTCAGAGCCCCACACAATCATACATGCAGCCAACAGGTCCCCACCCCCCTGTTCCCTCACCTTTCACCCTCCCTGCCCCCACCCCCACTGCTACAGACTCCTCCACTGTTGGTGCATTGAGAGCTGCTGGGAAGGACATGGGCATACTAGAGACTGTCCGAGGGAGGTCAGATAACCCATCAAAAGGGTGCCTGTGTGGCTCAGTTGGTTAAGAGTATGGCTTCAGCTCAGGTCATGATCTCATGGTTTATGAGTTCAAGCCCCACGTCGGGCTCTGTGCTGACAGCTTGGAGCCTGGAGCCTGCTTCAGATTCTGTGTCTCCCTCTCTCTCTCTCTGCTCCTCCCCTGCTTGTGCTTTGTCTCTGTCTTTCTCTCTAAATAAATAAACATTAAAAATTTTTTAAAAATTACTCATCAAATGCAACTCCAGTCAACAAGATACCATCTTCTCAGTCAAATTAGCAAAGACATTTCGTATGATAACACTCAGTGTTGAAAGGGTACAGTAGACTTTCTCATGCACCACTGGAAAAGGCATGAACCTTTCTGGAAAACCATTTGACGAGCAAATTGGGAAGAAGCCCTCAAGAGAAGTTTTGGTAACATAACTGTCACAGTAATTCACCTTCCATGAACCTATTACAGGGAAACAGTGATATCAGTCACACACCTGCACAGAGATTTATGTCCAAGGGAGTTCCAGACTCAGTTACCATGGTTTAAGTCTGAGATAACCTGCCGCCTTCTGTAACCACGCCCAGGAGAAAAATGAGGCACAAACAAGTCGCCTGTAAGAGTAAGGAAGCTCAGGTCGTGATCTCACGGCTCATGGGTTCAAGTCCCACGTCAGGCTCTGTGCTGACACCTTGGAGTCTGGAGCCTGCTTCAGATTCTGTGTCTCCCTATCTCTCTCTGCCCCTCCCCTCTCGCATTCTGTGTGTTTCTCTCAAAAATAAACATTAAATAAATAAATAAACATTAAAAAAAGAAAAAGATATTAAGCTATATATTTATATATATGTAAGTAAACCAAATGCAAAAGGACAAATACTATATGATTCCATTTATATGAGGTACTTAGAGGGGCGACTGGGTGACTTAGTCGGTTAGGCGTCAGACTTTCGCTTAGGTCACGATCTCACGGTTCGTGGGTTCAAGCCCCGCATCAGGCTCTGTGCTGACTGCCAGCTCAGAGCCTGGAGCCTGTTTCAGAGTCTGTGACTCCCTCTCTCTCTGACCCTCCCCTGCTCACGCTGTCTCTCTCTCTCTCTCCTAGAAATAAATAAAACATTAAAAAAAATTATATGAGGTACTTAGAATGTGTAAATGCAGAGAGATAGAAAGCAGAAAGAAATTATCAGGGACTGTGGAGAGGAATCAAAGGGGAGTTAGTATTTAAGGGGATAGAGTTTCAGTTTGGGATAACAAAAAAGTTCTGGAAATGGATAGAGGTGATGATTGTACAAATTGTTAAAATACTGAATGCCACTGAATTGTGTACTTAAAAATGGTTAAAATGATAAATTTTATGTTATGTGTATTTTGCCACAATAAAAACACACAGAAAAAAATTATATGCCCAAGTTTATTCAAAAATGTGTACTTTGAAATATTGGATAATGTTTAATTAGCTATAAAGATGTAATCTCTGTATACTTATTGATTCATTTGAAAAATATGGGTTGATTCCTACTGAAAATGTGTGGTATTGAACACCTCCTATGTTCCACTGACTCCTCCAGGGTGTAGGGGATAGAGCCTGGTAAACCAGACCAATTGACCCCTTACTCTTAGTGCAAAGGATACCAGATACTGAGATTATAAGAAATGTTCTTTTTTGACCCTTTCTGTATGTTCTGAACCCTTGTCAATGAGTGTGCGATTTTTATACTTGGAGGAAAAGCATAAGTGGAAGAAGGGAAGCGATTCTGAAAAGCGCTACTGGCTTGAGATGGGCTTGGCTTTCTCCCTTGGTGTAAACTCATTTGCTCTCATCATAGAGAGGAAAGGTCTGGTGATGATCGGAGGGGGGGCAGGGTGGGGGTAGGGGGTACAAAATTTAAGGAATGAGACCTGTAGTTCCTGCTCACTCACCCATCCTGCTCTTCTCCTTGTTATGTGTCGGGCTTCCAGGCTTCTAGAAGCACCTGGAATGCACTTTCTCTGTTAATCCTGCTCACTCTGTCCCATCACAAAAATAGTTTATGTCAATTTTCAAAAGATTAAGAGCTCTTTCCTGGTATCAGGATTTTCTTCCCTTAGAAACAGTCCTGGAGCACTGGGGTGGCCCAATTGGTTAAATGTCTGACTCTTGATTGTAGCTCAGGTCATGATCTCATGGTTCATGGGTCTGTGCCCCATGAGGGGTTCTGTGCCAACAACATGGAGCCTGCTTGGGGTTCTCTCTCTGCCTCTCTCTCTCTGTCTCTCTCTCAAAAATAAATAATTTAAAAACTGCAATAACTTAAATAATTATTGTCACCTTCTGTCTACTTCTGATAGACCATCATACATCTAGTAGAGACTCACAAAGCTGATCTGAAAATATCGGGCAGAGGTTAGTAGATTTACTGGCTCCTCACCTCTCTACCAAGAAATGGTTGCTAATATTTGGCTTGTCTTACAACAGAGCAAAACCAAGAATAATTTCAGGGCTTTGCAATGTAGAAAGTCCCCAGTGGCCTCATTTCCACATGCCCTCTCCACCCTCAAATAACTGACCCTAAGTTTTTGTTCATCCTTGTCTGATCTTGGCCGGAATTAGGGAAGGGAGCCTGACCTGGATGAGTGGATTCTGAATATCCTGATAATGATGCAGAGACACCCCCCACCTCTGCTCTGAGGAGACACAGGAAAATCCTGTGCTTCCCTCTGTGAGAGATGGGAGACCCTCTGAGGCGACCCCCCACCCCACATCTTTGCTGAAGTCCTGTAATTCTTCTGTGGTCTTTGGCCTAAGGATCTATTTTAGGCAGTGATTTCCACACTCTGTTAGAACCTATATTGTCATCAAACTACACTTTAGAGGTGTGCGAACGTCTGGTTTTAGACTGAGAGTCCCCTGAAGGCTGATACCATGTTTAATTCCAGCTATTCAGTGAAGGTTCAATTTTTTTAGTATATGACACATGAATATAACCAGCTTCGATGGCTTCATTTTGATCCTATTCCCAAGAAAAATTTTACACTCTCTATTTCCCCCATAAAAACTTTACATTTACTTCTCCATTCAATTCTTTTCATCTCTCTCTTCCCCCAAATCTCCAGCTATCAGTTGCTCCCATGTAAAATTCCTTCTTTACTCTTTATTGCCACCTCTCTGTGATCTAGTAGCTTAATCTAGGAAAGAAAGACCATGTGTGTGTTTGGGTGGTTAAAAAGCCTAGGCTGCCTGAGTTCAGATTCTGATTCCACCACTTTTGGGAGCCTCTGTGTGCATCTCAGGGACTTCATCTGTGAACAGGGGCTAATAATGGAAACTACGTGACAGGGTTGTTAGGGGTGGTAATAAATGTAAAGTATCTCACACGGAACCTGGCAATTGAAGGATTTGATACAAGCCCATTGTTAGTGAAGTTACCCCAGTGGGTCTAGGCTGTAACATTATTTAGGTAGGCAGTTCTTTCTTCATGGCATTTGTCCAACTCTAGACGTGGCCACATGAGGAGAAAATGGATAATTGACCTGTGAGGTGATCTTTCGGAGAATGGTGAGATAGCATGAGTGGGGGAGGGGTAGAGAGAGAAGGAGACAGAGAATCCCAAGCAGGCTCTGCACTGCCAGCACAGAGCCCGACATGGATCCCACAAACCATGAGATCAACCTGAGTTGAAACCAAGAGTTGAATACTTAACTGACCGAGCCACCCAGGCACTCCCTCGAAAAGCTGGGGTTTTTTTATTTTATTTTAATGTTTATTTATTTTTGAGAGAGAGAGGCAGAGCATGAGCGGAGGAGCATGAGTGGAGGAGGGACAGAAAGAGAGGGAGACAGAATCCAAGGCAGGCTCCAGGCTCTGAGCTGTCAGCACAGAGCCTGACACAGAGCTCAAACTCACTAAACCATGAGATCATGACCTGAGCCGAAACCAGAGTTGGACACTTAATGGACTGAGTCACCCAGGCACCCCAATGGATTTTTGCCCCAGAGAAAAGGTGACTGGGAAGGGTAGCAGCTGTATCCATGCAGCACCTGCCAGCTCAGAGAGAACTTCCCCGTGCATCAGCCCCTTTGCACTCCAGCAACCCACCACCTGCACAGAACTGTGGCCAATCACCAACTCACTGAGACTAAGTGTCTCTACTTTTCAGTGATATTACTTTGACCTTTGAAAAGAAGAAGTTGCAACCTAGAGGGTACAAAACATTTGCTCAGGGTCAGGCAACCAATAAGTGACAATGCTGAGTTGCGATTCTGGGTCTTTAGAAGACCTATCTTGGACCTTGGGTGGACCTAGAGGTGCTGAGTCTATTCTTCATTTCTACCTAATCTACCTGCTTCTGGGGCCCTGCTTCCCAGTCCACTCCCAGCTTCTTCATCTCATAGGCCCAGCTCCAGAGCCAGTCCTGAATGCCACAGTGTAGAACATGAGGGGTTCCACCTTCCTCACGTGCCTAGTGAGGCTTAAGAATAAGCCAATGGCCCAGCCCCCGTTCTATGGTGTGGTCACAGTATCTGGGCTCACGTGACTCCTGAGGGACCTTGCTGTGCATCAGACCTGGCAACTTCCAGAAGTGCTTCCAATAGTCCCCAGCGCTCTCTCTCTAGCTGGGCACTTCAGCTGGTCTGTTTCCCCATCTAGTCTCTAGCTCATGGGGAGGCCAGCTTTATTCTGAATTCCAGTTCAGTTTTTGATGGCCTTGGCACCCAGCCTGATCTCGTCTCTGGGGCTTGAACTGACCCATGTTGTCATTTCCTGCCATAAACAGACAGATTACAGGGAGCAGTGCTTAGTCCTCTTGGCTCTTGAGCGCTTGAAGGCTGTTTGCACCCCCACCTCCAGGCCTTGCACACCTGGTTGTGGACTCTTCCTTCACCCACTGCTTCAGAAACTAGGGCCCTCGTCCTTTCTTACTCCCCACCACCCATTTTTTCAAAGGACCTGTGATATTCTGCATCCAAGTAGCCTCAATTTCAACACAACCATGGGATTGTTACTGTCTTTATGGAGTAGAATTAGATGGTCCACTCCATCTGTGACATTGGGCAAATTGTTTTCCTGCTGAGACTTTATTTCCTTCTAGTTAGTGTGGGCATTAAATTAGATGACATCTTCCTGCTAGAAAACTCTGAATTCATAGCTGAGACATTTTTTTCTGTTATCTGAGGACTCTGAGGAAGAAAGCATTGTTCTTGGACTGTTTAAGTAGATCTATCTGTCTTCCAGGAGGAGAGCCTGAAATTTTTCTCCATCATAGATAAAGAGCTCTAGTCTATTTCTGACTCTTATCCCTCCTGCTTTTGCTTCAGAATGACCTTTTCTATCTACATCAGCTATATCGTACTGGTCAGGTGTTTTTACCTTGAAATCTACCCTTGACACTTTCGTAAAATACCCTCAGCTTTGTACATTGAGTCACTTGCGTGAAAACCGTAACAACTTCCTTCAACCTCAAAGTGTTTTGGAGACCTAAAAAAGAAGTTAACCTTTGAAATAAAATGTCACCCTATAATATTATGGAACATTAAAGTCACTGAATTTCAGGGCCCCTAGGTGGCTGAGTTGGTTAAGGGTCTGACTTCAGTTCAGGTCATGATCTCACAGTTCGTGAGTTCGAGCCCCACATCAGAGTCACTGCTGTCAACACAGAGCCCACTTTAGATCCTCTGTCCCCTTTGCTCTCTGCCCCTCCCCCACTCATTCTCTCTCTCTCCCTCTCTCTCTCAAAACAATAAACATTAAAAAATAGTCACTGGATTTCAACTATTTCAATGCTCTATACTTTTTATCTCTTGATAGATGCTCTAATTGTTGGCTGACTGATTAATTTTTCATAGTTCCTTTACCATTTCTGCTTCTTAGAGTTTTAAAATTTCCTTGATTCTTGGTGGGGTAAAGTTAGCTTTCACCTTATCACTCTCAATGATTCATTGATGTAATAACACATTCATTCAACAAGCTCTTGCAATAATTATTTACACAAATGTTTTTACCAAAAAGCACTTAAGACCCATATACTTTTTGGGTTTTCACAACCCAAAGCATCTGTTTGAAATGGAAAGTTAAATCATTCCATGTTTATAGGTATGTTGATGGGTAGAAAAATATGAATCATTACCTGGATTTTTTTTTTTTTACCCAGCACAATATTGTATTTTTCTCTAAAGACATTGACTCACCAAGCCAATCTCATCCTCTTAGTAACATAGTGAAATTAATTTCCCAATCATCACTGCATGTGCTTGAGGTCCTACAGCCAGTGCTCATCAATGGAATGTAGTGAAAGTGATACTGGCCCCGAGGGACTAAGGAAGTTTTATCCCTTTTCCCCCATCTTCTGACTGGATGACACCAGGATGATCTTGAAATCCTGTGTTGAAGGCAGTGAAACTACATGAAAGAAGCCATGTCCCTGAATTATTATGGGTAAGGCCCACATGCTTATAACTCTGACTGGATGTGAGGCGAATCACAGGACTTCTAGAACTATTTGATACAGACGTGGCTGACACATTCCTCTTCTCCTTTACGTTGAAGAACTTAGACTGTGGGGTCTTTGGAGTTGTTTACTCCTTGCTACATGGCACAAAGATGGCGTGTCACAAGTGACTTATGACACTCCTCCTACTTACTCTGCCTCCACTGTAAGTAATGTAAGTTACATCTTCTCAGCAGAACTAGAAGGGGGTTCAAAGTATGAACACATCCTCTCCTTTCAACTTGTCTTTGCTTCTCGTCCATGGTGGCCAGCTTCACATGTCAAGCTTCATGAGCTTGTCAAGCTCTCTCCCTATTTTGGCAATTGAGTGAATACAGTAAAATGGCTCTGGTGTGACTCAGTCTCAGAAGCCAACACAAAACATTCATATCTAGCCCCTTCACTTCTTTCAGATCACTCAATAAATGTGATCTGTTTTCTTTCAAAATAATAAGGTTATCTAATTTCCTTTGTTAGTAGCTAGTTAAACAAGGCTTCCAGCTTCCCAAAACCCAATTTAATGGCTCCCTGAGTTCGTTTAAGGCTTTTCCCCTTACTTTTGAGGTCAGTCACAACCTTACTTCTTTAATGTAACTTCTGGGTTTTCTGTTGAAATATACTTTCTGGTTTTTTCTGTTATTTAAAAAAAAATGAATGTCTTGGATTAGCCCCTTCACTATATTCAGCCCACTGAATCTTCACACTTATCTGTGTCTGTTGCACTACTGTTCCCCAAAAATGTATCTCAAATCATTTCTTCAAAGTAAGCCCTAAGATAATATCAAGGTTTACTGCTTCTCTTTCCCTGGAATACAGTTATCAACTGTTTTTCTGAATCTCTTCCCCTAGTCCAGGCCTCTTAGAGGGTAATCTAAACACAAACCATTGATTGCTAAACCAAATCAAACAAGATAATACCCAATTTGCTCTTTTTTCTCTCACACCTCTTCTATATCAAGCAATTAATAAATCATTCTGGTACCCTTTGCCAGGAATTTTTAGATGAGAACAGAAAGATAAGAACAGTGCGCCTGAGTGGCTCAGTGGGTTAAGTGTCTGACTTGGGCTCAGGTCATGGTCTCACGGTTCATGGGTTCAAGCTCCGCGTTGGGCTCTGTGCTGACAGCTCAGAGCCTGGAGGCTGCTTCAACCCTGTGTCTCCCTCTCTCTCTGCCCCTTCCCCACCTGTGCTCTGTGTCTCTCTCTCTCTCAAAAATAAACATTAAAAAAAAGAAGATGAGAATAGAAGAAATACAAGCAAGTTCACAAGTAATGTGTGAGACTCATTTACATGAAACCATTGGAGAATAAGACAGTATATAACACTAGTCATCTCATGTATATAAAAAAGCATATCTACATTTGCAGAGGGGAGAGATCAGTGTTTGCTAGAGTAAAGGGGAGTTTAATAAAGGTGGAATTTGGCCTGTAAGGACTGTTAGGCTGGAGTCTTTTGGGTTTTCCACATAGAGTATCCTGTTGCCTATGAAGAGTGAAAGCTTGACTTCTTCCTTGCCGATTTGTATGCCTTTATTTCTTTTTGTTGTCTTATTGCTCCACCAAAAAAACAGCTAGGACTGATACATGAATTCAGCAAAATCACAGGATATAAAATCAGTGAACAGAAATTGGTCGCATTTCTATACACCCATAATGAAGCAGCAGAAAGAGAAATCAAGAATCAAGGAATCGATCCCACTTACAACTGCACCAAAACCCATAAGATACCTAGAAATAAACCTAACCAAAGAAGTATGCTGAAAACTACAGAAAATACACCTATGAAAGAAATTGGAGAAGGCACAAAGAAATGGAAAAGCATTCCATGTTCATGGATTGGAAGACCAAATATTGTTAAAATGTCGATATTACCCAAAGCAATCTACACATTCAGTGCAATCCCTATCAAAATAATATCAGCATTCTTCACAGAGCTAGAAAAAAAAATGATTCTCAAATTTGTATGGAACCAGAAAAGACTCCAAATAGACAAAAGTGATGTTGAAAAAGAAAACCAAAGCTGGAGGCATCACAATTCCAGTCTTCAAACTAGATTACAAAGGTGTAATCATCAAGACAGTATGTTACTGGCACAAAAGCAGACACATAGATCAATGGAATGGACTAGAGAACCCAGAAATGGACCCACAAATGTATGGCCAATTAATCATTAACAAAGCAGGAAATGTCCAATGGAAAGAAGACAGTCCCTCCAGCAAATGATGTTGGGAAAACTGGATAGCAGCATGCAGAAGAATGAAACTGGACCACTTTCTTACACCTTACACAAAAATAAATTCAAAGTGGATGAGAGACCTAAATGTAAGACAGAAAATGATCAAAATCCTAGAAGAGAAAACAGGCAGCAACCTCTTTGACCTCAGCCCAGCAACTTCTTACTAAACCTNAAGACCAAATATTGTTAAAATGTCGATATTACCCAAAGCAATCTACACATTCAGTGCAATCCCTATCAAAATAATATCAGCATTCTTCACAGAGCTAGAAAAAAAAATGATTCTCAAATTTGTATGGAACCAGAAAAGACTCCAAATAGACAAAAGTGATGTTGAAAAAGAAAACCAAAGCTGGAGGCATCACAATTCCAGTCTTCAAACTAGATTACAAAGGTGTAATCATCAAGACAGTATGTTACTGGCACAAAAGCAGACACATAGATCAATGGAATGGACTAGAGAACCCAGAAATGGACCCACAAATGTATGGCCAATTAATCATTAACAAAGCAGGAAATGTCCAATGGAAAGAAGACAGTCCCTCCAGCAAATGATGTTGGGAAAACTGGATAGCAGCATGCAGAAGAATGAAACTGGACCACTTTCTTACACCTTACACAAAAATAAATTCAAAGTGGATGAGAGACCTAAATGTAAGACAGAAAATGATCAAAATCCTAGAAGAGAAAACAGGCAGCAACCTCTTTGACCTCAGCCCAGCAACTTCTTACTAAACCTATCTCCAGAGGCAAGGGAAACAAAAGCAAAAATGAACTGTTGGGACCTCAGCAAGATAAAAATCCTCTGCACTGCAAAGGAAACAATCAACAAAACTAAATGGCAACCAACAAAATGAGAGAAGATATTTGCAAATGAAATATTGGATAATGGGCGAGTATGCAAAATCTATAAAGAACTTATGAGACTCCACACCAAAAAAATAAATAAATAATCCAGTGAAAAAATGGGCAAAAGACATGAATAGATACATTTCCAAAGAAGACATCCAGGTAGCTAACAGACACATGAAAAGTTGCTCAATATCACTCATTATCAGGGAAATACAAATGAAAACCACAATGAGATACCACCTCACTCCTGTCAAAATGGCTAAAATGAACAACTCAGCAAACAACAGATGTTGGTGAGGATGCAGAAAAAGGGGAACCCTTTTGCAGTGTTGGTGGAAATGCAAACTGGTGCAGCCACTCTGGAAAAAAGTATGGAGGTTCCTCAAAAAATTAAAACTAGAACTACCCTCCGACCCAGCAATTGTACTACTAGGTATTTATCCAAAGGATACANTATATATATATATATATATATATATATATATATATGATGGAATACAACTCAGTGATCAACAAGAATGAAATTGTGCCATTTGGAACAATGTGGATGGAACTGGAATGTATTATGCTAAGCAAAATAAGTCAGTCAGAGAAGACAAATATGATATGATTTCACTCACATGTGGAATTTAAGAAACAAAACACATGAAGATAGGGGAAGGGAAGGAAAAATAAGATAAAAACAGGGAGGGAGGCAAATCTCTTAAATACAGATTATAGACTGAGGTTGCTGGAGTGGAGCTTGGTGGGGGGTTGGGCTAAATGGGTGATGGGCATCAAGGAGGGCACTTGTCAGGATGAGCACTGGGTGTTATATGTAAGTGATGAAACACTGGATTCTACTCTTGAAATCAATAATACACTATATGTTAACTAACTAGACTTTAAACCAACAAACAAAACAAGAACTGTTAGGCAAGACTAATAGGAGAGACAAGCATTTCGTATGTGGGGGATGTCATGAACAAAGGCACCGAGACAGAAATAATAGTAACTGTCACAGTGGGTCCAATTTATTATGCACCTAGTACGTGCCTTGCACCTTGCCAGGCCCTGTACATTCATTATATCTAATCCTCACCACAATCTAGGATTCGGGGTTGGGTATTTTACAAATGAGAGAACTCAAATTTAGAGAAGTATCATATGTCAGAGTCATGATTCAATGTCTGTGCTCCACCCACCACACAGGAAGGTGGGGGCAGTTAGGAAGCAGGGTCCCCTCTGGAGAGCAGAAAGCCGTTAAACTAGACAGGTTGGTCCAGCTCGATTCTGGAGACACTGGATGTTGAACGAGGGTGTTGGGCTTGACCTCGTAAGTAACAGCAGACTACTGTAGATATCTTAGCACATATGTAGCATGGCAAACTTTGGAATTATACAAGATATGAGTTCAAGGCCACACTCCATGTCAGCTCAATGACTCTGGGAAACAGCTGACCTTACCCAGGTTGTCTTTTCATTTGTAAACTGTGTTTGACGGTACCACCCATTCACAGGGGCAAAAGGCTTAAGTGAGGTAATGCATTTAAAGCTTCTGCTAAAGTACCTCACGTACAGTAAGCGGTTAACACATGATATTCTTGCTACTACCCCGGCTGCCAAAGCAGCATTTCCAGATGATAGTTTAGAGAAATACAACTAAGAGACTATACCCTGGAGACAAGAGATGGGGGGCCTGGAGTTCTTGGGATAAGGAGAGACAGGTGGGAATGAATTTATAAAAATGGCAAAGATGAGTCCATTAGACTTTGGTGAATGATTTGGGGGACAAAGGAAAAGATAGGCCCCAAGACTCAAATTTAGGAGAATCGGAGAAGTCTGGTAACATGACCAGAAATCAGGAAGCAAGGGACAGAGTTAGTTTTAGGAATTAGATGATGAGTTATGTGTTGAATATTTTGAGTTTGAAATGATGGCAATAGATCGAGGACTATGTACTAGAAACTTTAACAAAAAGGTTGACTCTGGAGGTGTAGATTTGGGGATTACTCTAAGAATTGTATGTATTTGAAAAGCAAAAAGGAACTAGAGCCTGATAGAAAGAGAGAAGCCTGGTCAGATTGATACCTGGGGGTGCCTGCATTTGGGGAACGTGAGATTAGAGAGGAGCCATTGAAAGACCAAAGGAAGGAGCAGAGGGAGAGAGGGGACAAGGCAAAA
>NW_027527449.1:4888524-4965416 GCF_008692635.1 Crocuta crocuta | reverse complement strand
AAAGGAGACATGGCTCTGCTGTGCCCAGGGCTGCTGAGGGGAGAAAAGACTGAGGGGAACCAGGAAAAGACTCTGCAGTTGGTGTGGTGACAGCTGGAACCCAGACTGGCAGGAATCAGGTAGGCAATAAAAGTCAGCAGGAGCTGCCCATTCAACCATTCATTAGAGGGATACGTGTACAGAGGACCAGGCTGTGTCTAGAAATAGTAGCAAAAGAAACACAGGAGGTTATTTTTTGTTTTCAGGAAGGCCAGTACCACCCATAAACCTCAGAGTGGGCTTCAGTTCCTGTCCCCCCCTTGCCGTGGCTCATCTCTTCATGGACATGCCCCCCTTTCCCATCGCTAGGGCCATGGTCTTAGTCTGACTGCTGTAGACTCTTGTCTTCTTCAGTCTCACTGACCACTCATCAGCCTGACTGATTTGACCCCAACCCCCCGTTCCTGATGACATCCTGGGTCCTAAGACCTTGAACAAACATGTCAAAGATCGTCTCTTTCAAAGGCATCATCAGGACTGAAGATTATTTTAGGGAATTTGTTTTTCTCTGGTTTGACACAAGTGTTTAAAAAATGATAGCAATTATTTTCATTGTGGGTTTTATTTTTTTAATGTTTATTTTTGAGAGAGAGGGAGAGAGAGTGCGAGTGGAGGAGGGGCAGAGAGAGAGGGAAACAGAGGATCTATAATGGGCTCTGCACTGACAGCAGAGATCCTGATGCAGGCCTCGAACCCACAAACCACAAGATCATGACCTGAGCCTGAGTCGGAATCAGATGCTTAACTGACTGAGCCACCCAGGTACCCCAGTCATTGTGGATTTTAGATCACTCCTCTCAAACACACTCGAAATTCCTTCACTTCTTACACGGTAATTCCATTAGCAGCTGAACCCCTCAAGTGTTCTTTGGAGTATCCCCCAGGAATAACTTCCCTTCCCCAGCCGGCTTTGTAAGTGATTCTTAGAATCAATTTCCTCCACAAAGCCTCTCCAGTTGGATTTCTCTAATTCCTGGCCTGGGTAAGCATGGGACTTTGGTGATTATTTTCCGTCTATCCCTTCCCAAACACGATATCCACATTCTATCTCAAGCAACAAATATTATGTGCCAACAAATAGTGTAGACACAGTCGCTGCATTGTATAAGTAATGTTTGCTTTTCCTTCTGTTGAAGGTTTCACCCACCAAGCCAGCCTGAGTTAGCTTCATTGGACATGACCTTGCATCACAAGGTCAGAAACCATGTCTAATTCAATGTGTCACCCTCCACACTCCAGTATCCCCACCCAGCATTGTGTAAAGAACGGTAATTTATAAATGCTTTCCGGTGCTGGTTGATTATGATGGTGACCACACTCCCGTGCTCTGCAAGTTTCTCTTTATGGTGAGAACTAGGGAGCCTCATTTCTCTCCAGCTCCTGTAAACCCAATGCAGGCATCTCTTCTTACCTGTCAGCAGCCCTGAGATTCAGCCTTCCTCTCAGAGCTTTTCAGGACAGACCCTCTTTCTCAATACTGATGTCAGAGTGTTTTTCTTCTTCCCTTGAACTTTTTTCTGCCTTTGGGAAGGTATAGCAAGTCCATCCTGTTGAAAAGCATCCTCCTTGGACAAGCTTCTGGTTATGCGCATTTCAACTTTATTTCTTCTCCACTGTATATTTTCATTCTAATTCCAGACACTACAGAGCAAAGCCACATCACAGTATGACCTTTGGTCCTGGATTCAGAATCATGATGAGTCAGCCGGTAAGCTCCTGGAGTATTCCTGGAAGTCATTCTGCTTTGGGATTCCCAGTAATACCTTAACTGTATACCTTGAAGTTACTGAAAAACACATCAGTGTGTCCTACTTGACCCAAAATAAATATATCCATAATTTAATTTCCCCTTAACTGGATCTCCAAAATGCCCGTGACATCTCCACAAGGAACATGTGATGCAGGGGAGGTTAAGGTGAACAAGTATGGTAGATTTAACCAACTGCGCTTAATATATCTTACCTCTGAATATTTACAAAAGATGAGACTATGTAAACACAATTCTGGGCCCCTCCTAGGGCTTTGGAAGAAGGTGTGAGTGCTAGTGAGGGGCCCTGACACTCAAGTTTCACTGAATTCATGGCACATCCACCTCTCTGAGTTTTCTTTTTTCATCTACAAAATAAGAATACTATTTGCTTTACCTATTTGGGATGTTCTTGTGATGCAGATAATGAAATCATCTACGTTTTTAAAAAGCACTTTTTATTACTATTTAATACATTATGAGAGTTTTTTCACATGTATTTTCTGACATTGGCTACAACAATATCTCTCTTCCTGTACTCTCTTCTTACAGACTTTGACACTCCTTCTGTTAAGAGTTGCAGTCTCTGGAGGTGGGCGCCTGAGTGGCTCAGTCATTTGAGCGACCGACTCTTGATTTAGGCTCAGGTCATGATTTCGCTGTTTGTGACATGGAGCCCTGCATCAGGCTCTGTGCTGATGGCATGGAGCCAGCTTGCGATTTTTCTCTCCCTCTCTCTCTGCACCTCCCCTGTTCACCTGCCCTCTCTGTCTCTCAAAAATAAATAAATATGTATTTTTTTAAGTTGCAGTCTCTGTTCTCCCTCTTTGAATTTGGGTAGACTTGTGAGCACAGCAGAGGTGACACTATGACTCCCAAAGCCAGGTCGTACAAGGTGAGAGATCTTCCATCTGGCTCTCTCGGAATGTCTCCTTTGCAGCCCAGCAGCTGTGAGGAAGCCCAAGCTAGAGAGAAGCCCACCTAAGAACAGATGGCCACCTCCAACTTTTCAGCCATGTGAGAGAGCCATCTTGAAAGTGGATGCCCCAGCCCCCCCCTTGAGCTGACACGGATGAAACAAATTTCATGATTCATGAGCAAGCCAGGTGATTGTTGTAGTTTGGGAGTGGGTGGTCATGCAGCACTAGAGAACTGATACACCATCCGTGTTTCTAATTAAAACCCTCTCGGCTGTTCCAAACTGAGCCCGCACCGTTCTGTGATCACACCTTATAATTCCCTGCACCTGTGCCTTTTCTCATACCCTTTTTTCCACTGAAATGTCCTCTTCCCATTGAAATCCTACCTACCCTTTTAAAGTCTCCCTCAACTGCCACTTCTTCTATGGAGCTCCCTCTTTTTGCCCCAGTTGATTGTGATATCTCCCTCCTCTCAAATCTTGAAGAACTTTGTTTCTACTTATTGCCAGGATTGATATCTCTGATCTTTATCAGNGGGGGGGGGGGGGGGGGGGAGGCGCTCCTGGGGTCCTGGGACTGCCCTCGGCCGTGCAGTGAAGTTGCTTCCACACAATCTTAGTTCCTTTTCTAACCTGCATACACCTTTAAGGCAGACACCTTCTATATTTTTAAAAGTATCCCATCCCCCATGCAAAGCGTAGAGTCTGGTGTGTAATATACTACGTACATTATTTTAAAATAATTTGCTGAGACTTAAAAAATAGATCTCTGACTAATAAAACAGAAGGTGCAGAAAAAAAATACCCAAGAAAAAAGGAGCTTAAAACTGTAAGTAACTGAAAAATAAGATACATTTTCTCAAACCAGGATCATGAAGACGCAGGAATTTTTTGATCTGAGAGCTGAGACATCATCTAATTGGTACTCACATTTGTGTGTGCAAAAGAATCACCTAGGGGAAATCAGTGTCTGTGCCGTGGGGGAGAGAATACAGAGTGTGCATCCTGCATGCAGGCATTCTGAATAAGTAGGTCCGGGTGACTGAGCAAGCCTTCTTGATGAGCTCTCCAGGTGACTGTGATGCAGATTGTGGGTGGACCTCACTTTCAGAAACCCTGGCTTAGTCAAAGCCCCTCTCTCAGCGTCTAGTTTATTCCCTCATCTCTCTAGTCACGTGCCCTTTGAACTGACCATGGAAGCATGGCTGCCGTAAAGGGGAAGACGTAGCACGGCCCGAAGGAAGGAGAAGTTGTGAGAGGTGTAAGTTTGGGGCTGCCTTTGAAGGAGAAATCGCTGCCTTTAATCTTTGGGTGGTGGCAGAGTGAAACAAAACACTTCACTGAGATCAGCAAGGGAGGCAAGTAGCCTGGGTGGGGAATCTTCTGTCTGGGGGTGTCCTTGGGTGGAGTGACCTGTTTTCTCACAGTCGAGTAAATTGTTACTGGGGTGAATCACTTGCTGTAGTTCAGCCTCTGCCCTCGGCTGCCCGGCTCCTACCAGTCCAACATCTCATTTCACTTACCCGCAACCCCAGAGCTGACATTACAACCGAGAGTCTAACATCATGTTGTCTGCTTCAGCCATTCCCCTCCCCTCCCTTTTTTTCAGAATAAAATCTGTACGGTTCTGAAGCCTTCAACTGTTTAGAAATAAATCCATGGAATCTTTCCAGCTTTGCTTCCCAGCTTCACACATTCCATCCTCTAGAATCTCAATCTCTGGATGAGATCTCAGAGTCACTGCTTAGGCGTGTGATCTTCCCCTACAGCCATCTAAGGGGAGGCTGTCCAGCCCTTCAAACCTCAGTATTTGCCTACAGCGGAAACTGAAGGACAGCCTGTAACTAAAACGGCTTTTTCTCATCAGCATCTATCTTTCTCTTCTTGGAAGGCAGAAAAGGGAAGCAGGAAGCAGGAAATAGCTGCCACCGACTTAACCATCAATTATCATCAACTGTGAATTATTTGGGAGCAGCAGAATAGCCGTCTTTTATAAAATTTTAGGTCTTTCTGGAAATGCTCTATCTCCCCTAATCCCTATGCATTTAAAAAATATTTTTATAAATATCTGCCTAGAGGCGCCTGGGTGGCTCAGTCAGTTAAATGTCCGACTCTAGGTTTTAGCTCAGGTCACGATCTCGCAGTTCATGAGTTCAAGCCCGACACAGGGCTCCACACTGACAACTTGGGACCTGCTTGAGAATATCTCTCTCTCTCTCTCTCTCTCTTTTTCTCTGCCCCTCCCCTGCTCACACGTGCTTTCTCTCTCTCTCTCTCAAAAATAAAAAACTTTAGGGGCGCCTGTGTGGCTCAGTCAGTTAAGCATCCGACTTCGGCTCAGGTCATGATCTCACGGTTCGTGAGATTGAGCCCCACATCATTCTCTGTGCTGACAGCTCAGAGCCTGGAGTCTGCTTCAGATTCTATACCTCCCTCTGTCTCTGACCCTCCCCTGCTCACGCTGCCTCTCTCTCTCTCTCTCAGAAATAAATAAAACATTAAAAAAGTTAATATAAATAAATAAATAAATAATCTGCCTAGAACATAATGTAGAAACTGACATCTACTAAGTGATGAGACCCTATAGAATTTGAATTCTGAAATAGTCCACAGTCTTGTACAAACATAACCACAAAGGTGGACAAATCCCTATCATTGCCACAGACTTTCCTCATAGCAGAATTCCAGGCTTCCTGCCGTCAGTCTTTAACAATTGCTCTTTGTTTATTGTGTTACAACACACGTATTCGAACAAACAGTGTAGAAAGTGCTCTGCCCATGTGGGGTCATGTCACTCCCCACAACACTGTGAGAGAAGTGTTACTTTAAAATCAGGAAACCAAGGCTCTGAGAGGTTTGGTACCCCATCTGAGGCCACAGAGCTAGCAACGACCAGGGACTTCACCCAGAACCTCAAGGCCAATTCCAAGGCACACTCCACCGTGTCACACGGACTTGCTCTGTGTATGAGCCAAGCAGGGCCCACGCAGCTTGTTCGAGAGAGAGCCTGGACGTGGGCCTACAGGACCCCTGAGGATGCAGACCTCTGACTCTCTCTCTACCCAGGGCACCGGCCTCTGCGCTCTCTCTGAAATCCACCTCTGCCTCGCCAAGGTCACCCTTCGCACAGACTGTCTCAATGCTGATGACCAAGAGGGGGTGGGACGCTAGGAATGGGCCCCTTCATGGGATACGTGGGACTCAACTGACTGGTGACCTTTTTTTTTAAGTTTTTTTAAATGTTTTACTTATTTTTGAGACAGAGAGAGAGAGATAGCATGAGAAGGGGAGGGTCAGAGGGAGAGGGAAATACAGAATCTGAAACAGGATCCAGGCTCTGAGCTGTCAGTACAGAGCCCAACGCGGGGCTCGAACCCACGAACCGTGAGATCATGACCTGAGCCGAAGCTTAACCAACTGAGCCACGCAGGTGCCCCTCAACTGACTGGTGACTTTGTCTCAGGACGCCATGTGGCCTTGCCCAGCTTTCCTGACAGCTCGGGAGCCGAGGAAGTGCTCACTCCACCTTTCTCCCTCTCCTTCACTCAAGGTCACACTGTATTACAGTCTGATGACAACCCCACCCTTCTCCAGCTCCCTCAGCAAATCCTTGGCTGCTGTTTCTCGGAGGTCCCCGATTATCCCAGCCTGTCTCATCCCTTTGTTGCTGATGCCCCTGCAAGACGCACCCCCAGGCTCAGGAACCCCGAGGAGAACCGAGTGTTTAGACTTTCTGGTGAATTAGCAGAAGAACTAAGAAGGCAAAAGACAGAAAGATCAGGCAAATTTCAACCTGCATGCCAGTGCTGACCCAAACCTGTCCTTAGATCGGGGCGGGGTGGGGGACGGGGGTAGGAATCTTCAGGGGAAATGTTGGGTGGGGAAATTGACGCTGCCATGGGCGTGTTTGCTTGGGCAGCCTGCTCGAAGGGGTCAGGAAGAAGTGGTTGCTCCTAAGCGATGATGCTCCCGAGGAAGCTGCCTTGTGTCCTGCTGACACAGTTATTAGGCCTTCTGTATCCCTCTTAGGTTTCACAGACATGATCCTTATGACCTGGTTTTTTGTTGTTGTTGTTGTTGAAGCTTTTATTCAAATTCCAGTTAGTTAACATACTGTGGATGTAGTCATATTAGTGTCAGGCGTTCAACACTTCCATCCATCACCCAGTGCTCATCACAGCAAGTGTACTAGTTAATCGCCTGCACGCATTTCCCGCATCCCCCCACCCCTCCCCTCTGGGAACCATCAGTGTGTTCTCTATGGTTAAGAGTCCATTTCTTGGCTTGTATCTCTCTTTTTCCCCCTTTGTCTGTTTTGTTTCTTCTTTTTTTTTAATTTTTTTTTCAAGTTTTATTTATTTCTAGGAGAGAGCGAGAGAGAGAGAGACAGCGTGAGCAGGGGAGGGTCAGAGAGAGAGGGAGACACAGACTGAAACAGGCTCCAGACTCTGAGCCGGCAGTCAGCACAGAGCCCGACGCGGGGCTCGAACCCACAAACCGCGAGATCATGACCCAAGCGAAAGTCGGACGCTCGACCGACTAAGCCACCCAGGCGCCCCTGTCTGTTTTGTTTCTTAAATTCCACATATGAATGAAAGGGTATTTGCTTCCAGTCTGTTTTTTTGACCTTTGAACTGCGTGTGATGGGGAAGAGACATACACACTCGTTAAAGAAAGAACCATCCATGTTGATTCCTCCTGAAAGGCCACAGAAGGCATTAGTCTTCGGATCTGTTGTTCGAAGAAGGAACCAGTTCCAAAAACAGAATCCCACGCATGCTCTGCCTCTGGGTCACAGAGCAAGCATACAGGTCCATGTCCATTTACTACATAGGCCCCGTGCCCTACCATGGCTGGGTGCGGCATTCAGAGAGGAAGTGCTGTCTAATAGTGTCATTACCACATGTTAGGGAAACAAGACAAGAGGGGACTGTCCACGGAGACCCTGAGATTGAGACAGGTTGATTTACTGAAAATCAACTGTTTGGTTTTTTTTTTAATTTTTTCAATGTGTTTTTATTTATTTCTGAGAGAGAGAAGCAGCATGAGCAGGGGAGGATCAGAGAGAGAGGGTGTGCAGGGGAGGATCAGAGAGAGAGGGAGACAAAGAATCCGAAGCAGCTCCAGGCTCTGGGCTAGCTGTCAGCACAGAGCCCGATGCAGGGCTCGAACCTACCGACCGGGAGATCATGACCTGAGGTGAAGTCGGACACTTAACCGACAGAGCCACTCAGGAGCCCCAAATTCAACTGTTTTTAAATAACTTTTTTAATGTTTATTATTTTTGAGAGAAAGAGAGAGACAGAGCATGAGCGGGGGAAGGGCAGAAAGAGAGAGGGAAACAGAATCTGCAGCAGGGTGCAGGCTCTGAGCTGTCAGCACAGAGCCAAACGCAAGGCTTGAACTCACGAACCATGAGATCATGACCTGAGCCAAAGTCAGACGCTCAACCAACTGAGCCACCCAGGTGCCCCAACGTTTTTTTAACCCTGTTAAAACACATATATACCATGGTGGTGATGCTCCCATTTTAAAAACACACAGCAATTATCCACCAGTGGTTCACTGATTAATCCGCGTGTGGCTGGGGACAGCTGGATACTGATACAGGTGTAGTGACGGCATCTGTATCATCCGGCTGCCCTCGCTGGCTCTTGAGGGAGCAGGAACTGATAGTTTGCTCTGGGGTTGTGATCCTCAGAGTTTCCACCTCACTTTTTTTCAGCTCCATCGTGGAGCTCCAGATGGTTCCCAGTGTTGTGAGTTGACCTGTGGGCAGAAGGGAGGGGTTTAGACATCAAGGTGCCAAGTTGCACAACACCCTTTCTTTCTATGCTGGATGTGGCCCTTAAGCACTTGAAGTGCGGGGTCAGTCTGAATTGGGATGTGCTGTATATATAAAATATACAATGGATTTTGAAAAACAAATTTTAATAAGGAACGTAAAATACCTTATTAATAATTTGTATATTGATTGCATGTCAAAATGACATTCTTTTGGACCTATTGAGTTAAATAGCATACAGTATTAAAAATAACTTCATCTATTTCCTTTTGCTTTTTTAATGTGGCTATTAGAAAACTTAAACTTAGGTGTGAAGCTCAGGTTATATTCACAGTGCTGCTCTAGATGTCAGGTCACGAGGGCAGTGACTGTATCTGTATGTGCTCATTCAGTTGCCATTATATTCATAGAATTAAATACAGTATCTAGCACTGAAAAGAACTGAATAAATATGTGAGGAATGAATGAAACTATGAATGAGCAAATGGATATCAGTATTATTCACTTCTCTGAAGCAAAAAGCCTTTCTGTCCCCTCTTTTCCTGAACCTGACATCTGAGAAAGAGGCAGGAGATTTGCAAAAATCCATCTCCCAAACTTCAATTCCAGCCCTGAACTCCCCTGACTGTACATCTGATTGCCCGCACAGAAACTCCATGGAGGTGACTAACAGACTTCTCAAACGTTACATCCCCAGAGCAGAATTCTTTATTTTCTTCACAAACTGATTCCTGCCCAAATCTTTCCCATCCCAATAAATTGTGATCTACCAGTCTTTCAAGGGCAAAAAAACCTAGTCATTCTGGAGTACTCTGTTTCCTCCATTAATACCACCACCCAACCCATCCCATCAAGAAATAAGACTTATTGATTCTACTGCAAAATATATTCCAGATACATCCAGATTTCTCCACCATTCCTAATTGCTCTGTGTGCTGTTGCCGTGGCCCACAGAAATTCTGGGAACGTTGTTATCCTTCTGACAAAGACAAAAGAATGGACGCCCAATAAACTTTATGGGAAGATGACTTTTATTTGTATTTAACAAATGTGTTTCAATAGAGCACACAAATTTCAGGATGGGACACAGGTGGGCAGTCATCTAAACATACACCGGCCTTCGGGCCGGGCTTAAGCTTGTCCAGACAAAAATCTGCTCCACTTATAAAGCTTCCCACAGATGTGGGATCCAGAGACAGGCAGGTGAAGGCTTTAACCCCATCATTTATTAGCTGTATGACCCGGGCGTTTCCTGAGTGGTGGGTGCAACCGCAGAGCAAACATCACCCTCCCCCTAGCGCAGCTTCCTGCTCCCTTTTGGGGACCTCCGTCAACAGTGTCCCCCAGCTCAGACGCAAGTGAAGCTTGCTCCCATCTAAAGCATACAAAACATAAAAATAGCCTTTACCTGCTGGATCACAGAAAAGGTAAACGAGATATCAGACAGTTAGTAAATAAATAAATATATAAGTAAATAGGTGCTCTTCGCTGATTTGGCTCTGTAAAGAGTTTGTATTGCTACAGAATTGAAGGGAAATTAACTCAGCTTAAATAAGGAAGAGGGCACGCTGAGCTGGCACCCTAACACGGGGTTCTGCCTGCTCCCTTCTGCAGGAGAACGGGCACCTGCGCTGTACATCTCTGCAATTCGACCAGGGGCTCCACATGGCCATGCCCTCCCTCCCGCTGCCCCTAGATCTCCCCTTCTCCTAGGACCATCCTCCTAGAACACCGTCTTCCATATTTCTAGTCCCTGCGTCGTCATCTTTGACCCTCTCTGGGGTGATTTTTGGCTCTTCCATGGGATGCCACACCTCCCAGGAGGGAGCCCCTCTCTTCACTCTCTCCTACTCAGTTCTGCTCTGCCAGGCGAATCTTCCAGAAGCACCATATTCTTTAAGACATTTTCCTAAATAAGAATCCGCAGTAGCTCCTCTGGCTCATTCATTCATTTTTAAAGATTCATTCATCCAACACACATTTATGTCAGGCCATATGCTGTGGATGCTGATTAGCGAAACAGGCCGGTGCCAATTTCCTAAGTCTGAATGAGCTCCACACTCTTCCCTGTGATTTTTAACACTTTGCCATCTCTCAGCTGGGCTTTTGTGGTCATCATTTCCCCAAACGGGAGCTCCACCTTCATTCATTATCTTCCTATGAATTTTGCTCATCGCAAAAAGACCAATTCAAAGCCTCCCTCCTCGATACTCATGTGAATGTATATTATTGCTTTTTCATACACCACTAATTTGGCCGCTATGCTTCAATGTCTTACTTTTTTAATTCAGTTGCTTTTTCAAATGTGTGGGTATTATCCCTACAGTTAAACATAAACATATGTAGTTTGAGTGGGGTTCTCCCCACGTCTAGCTGGTAGAGTGTTCTGCAATATTTTTGATTGATTGAACTCTGTAGGAATTTACTATTTGAGAGATCTACTCCATTATCGGCAAAAGTCATATATAGACAGACTACAGTTCACCCTTCAACAACATGGGCTTGAGCTGTGTGTGTCCACTTGTACACGAATTGTTTTCAATGATTACACTGGAAATTTTTATGGAGATTTCTGACAATTTGAAAAAACTCACAGACAAACCACATAGCCTAGAAATATCGAGGAAATTATGCAAAAGTTAAGTATGTCATGAATGAATAAGCTATGTGTACAGACTAGTGCACATATTTTATCATTTGCTGCCATAAAATATACACAAATCTATTATAAAAAGTTAAAATTTATCAAAACTCATGCACACAGATCATACACGATTCCATCTGCAATTAGGAGAAAAGTAAACAAAGATGCAGTATTAAATCATAACTACATAAAAGTACCTGCCGTACATATTGCACTATGCTAGTAATTGCATAGCTGCCTCCAGTGACTGTTGTGATGAGCTCAAGTGTTGTGTCTGCGTAGAGTGTGCCGTAATGCTAGTTATCTCCGTGCGGGCAGCTCCTCTCTCCAGTAAATTGCATATTGCAGTAAGAAGCAATCACTCACAGTTCTTGCATATTTTTCATCCTGTTCAATGCAATACTATAAGCTGTAAATAATGCCATGGAATCTATGTGAAGTACCACTACCGATGCTGGAAATGCTTCCAGGAAGCAGAGAAAAGTTCTGACATTACAAAAGAAAGTTGAATTGCTTAATACGTACTGTGATTGTGATCTGCAGCCGCCGTTGCCTGCGGTTTCAAGTGCATGAATCCAACATAAGGACCATTGTAAAAAAAAAAGAAAGCAACTGCATGAAGCCATGACCACAGCTCTGGAGCAGCCATGAAAACCTTGAACTTCTTTTTCTTTCTTTAAGTTTATTTATTTATTTTGAGAGAGAGAGCAAGCAGGGGAGGGGCAGAGAGAAAGAGAAACAGAATCCCAAGCATACTCTGGGCCATCACCACATAGCCCTGTGTGGAGCTCAAGCTCGCCTACCATGAGATCATGACCTGAGCCAGGATCAAGAGTCAGACACTTAACCAACTGTGCCACCCAGGCGCCCCAAAAAACTTTGCACTTCTTGCTAAAAACCCTTTTAGATCTATTGAAAATGCAGCTTTTATGTGGATGCAGGATTGCTATGAGAAAGACATACCTGTAACCTTGACTGCGATTCAAGAAAAAGGGAAGTCATTAGGGGACAACTTGAAGCAAAAGGAAGGCCTCTCTCTCTCATAATTGGAGAAAATGCATATCAGCCAATCACATGTGAGTGGTTTTAAAAAACGTAACAATGTTTTCAATACTGTTATGAATCTGACTATGATGCTGTGTGCCACGAAATTTTTATAGCAGTTCATTCATTAATGTATAGGCTAGGCTACTGTGAAGCAGCCATGTGGGATATACTAGCTACCGAAAGCAATCACACTGCTGCTTCTTCATTATCAGTGTGTGAATCATCATGCCTATAAACATGAATTTCCTTCTACATTATATTTTCATTTTTTGATATCTAGTGTTATTAATAGGTATTAACATCTACATTGTTTTGTATCATGTAATATTGAGGTAAGTACCGACAGATGATTCACCTTGAAAACAAATTATGTAAACGTACAGGGTTGAGAAATACAGTGCAGTTCTATACATGTATTTTCTCTTCCTTATGATTTTCTTAGTAACATTTTCTTTTCTCTAGTTTACTTTAGTTTTTTTAAGTTTACTTATTTATTTAGTTAGAGTGATAGAGAATGAGCAGGTGAGGGGTAGAGACCAGGGAGAGAGAGAATGTGAAGCAGCCTCCACACTGCAGAGCCTGACATGGGGTTGGATTTCAGGAACCATGATATCATGACCTGAACCAAATAAAGAGTCGGACACTTAACTGACTGAGCCACTCAGGCAACCCCTATACCTTACTTTATTGTAAGAATACAGTATATGATACATAGAGCATACAAAATAGGTATCAATCAACTGTTTATGTCATAGGTAAGTCTTCTGGTCAACAGCAAGCTATTAGTAGTTCAGTTTCTTGGGAGTCAAAAGTTATAGATAGATTTTCAGCTGTGTGGGGAGGTAAGCACCCCTAGCCCCTGCATTGTTCAAAAGTCAACTGTATTTATTTTTGTCATCATACTAAATCATCCAAATGTATTTCTATTACTTGAAGTCTTTAATAAGCAGATATTTAATATCTGTTCTCTACACTGAAAAATTGTTTACAAAATCTATTTATGAAACAGGAGATACCCTTAAAGTCAGGATTTGATATTCCACTTTTTATTAGTACTCATTGTGTTTAATATAGCATTGAGCAGACAGCAAGTGCCTGATTAAAAAAATGTCCAATTGTAACATTTCCTGTATTTCAGTGATTGGTTTTCTTGTTGAACTTTGCCATTATATTCTGACATCTTCGAAAGCAGGATGGCCTTTTGTTTACTGCTGCATCGACAATGTTCAGAACTGGTCTGCCACCTGTTAAAAAGAAAAAGAATCAAAGAATACGATGGATGGATGCATGGATGGATGCATGGATGGAAGGATGGGCAGATGGATAGATGGACACATAGATGAATGCATGACACAGAGCAGCAGAGATTTCTTCCATTCCAGGATATCAGAAATTTTCTGAAGGAACTGGTATTTGAGCTGACCTTAAAGACTAAGGAAGCTTTAGATGTGTGAAATGATAAGGGCAAAAACCCCCGGCAAAGCAAACACGTTTAACAACAGCCCAGTGGATCAGAAGAGTTTAATGAAAGGTGGCAAGATATGAAGTGCTAGACAATAAGGTTGATGACTAAAAATGTGTTTGACATACTTGTGAATCCATTAGAAGCACTTTAAGCTCCTTGAAGGCATAACCAGTTCGTGGGGTTTAGCCCAGTGCCTGCCACACACTAAAATAATGGAATAAGAAACAAGTCATGGAGGAAGGTTGGCCCTTGGCCACCTCTCTGAAGTCATCCACTGAAACCTTTTTCCTGGCTCGTTCCATTACACCATATTGATTGCCCTGGCCTTTCTTAACATAACTTAGAGCCTTTGCATTTGCTCTCCCCTTTACCTGAAGCTTTTCTTACTCTTCTCTGATCCACTGGCCTTCCTGCTCTCCTTTGAACATACCACCCTGACACTGTTGCAGTTGCCATTTATTTGATTACTCTGCTGGGAAAATTCTTCCCACCCATCTTAACGGGACTTGATTCCTCTTTCATTTAAATCTCTCCTAAAAATCTCTCTCTCTTCCTTGAGAAGCCCTCCCTGCCAGCCCATGTAAGGAGTGCCTGTCTACCGTCACTCTCAGTCCCCCCAACTTTGATTTTTTATTGTTTTCTTTTCCTTGCTAGCACATATCACCACTTTCTATGACTAGAAAGTTGTGTCTAACCTCCCGCTGGTTAGAATGTAAGCTCTTTTTTTTTTTAAAGTTTATTTTTATTTGAGAGAGAGATAGGGAGCATGTGGGGGAGGAGCAGAGAGAGAGGGAGATGGAATCCCAAGCAGGCTCCACGCTGTCAGTGCAGAGCCCGATGTGGGGCTCAAACTCAGGAACTGTGAGATCATGACCGGAGCCAAAATCAAGAGTTGAACACTTCACTGACGGAGCCACCCAGTCTCCCCTAGAGTGTAAGTTCTTATCCCCAAAAAGTTTCACGTAGTGGTGGAGAATTTTTTTATTCTCTGCTATTTCCTTGAAGCCTAGAATAGTGCTTGACCTAGGGAACACTCCATAAATATTTGTTGAATAAATAAAGAAGTAGTTCAAATACCTTACCCTAGAATTGAAAGCCTTTTTATACTCGTACTCCCATCTTCCTTTCGGGCGACTAAGTCCTAGAACTTCAAAGGTAAAATGGATCGCATTAAGATGATCTTATCCATCCAAAGCATCTTAAAGATGAGAATAATGAGGCCTAAACATGGAAAGCATAAACATGGCCAAATCACACAGTAAATTGGTGAAAGAGCCAAAATTAGAAACTTGATCCCCCACGGCCTACCAGGCCAGCTCTGACCCACGCCAATTCTTGCCATCCACACTCCATCAGGGATCAGAGTGAGCTTTCTAAAATGCAAGTGTGATCCACCTGTGCTTGACCCTGTTCATTGCCTCTCCATCTCCCAGTCCAACAGCTGTGCTCGCTGAGAGCAGCTCCATGTTGGCCCAACGTCCTTGCCGTGCTACCACCGAATCTCCCTCAGTGCTGTTTCACACATCTGTACCTCCATACGCGCTCAGTCGTGTCTGGACCTGTTATTGTCTGCTGGATTATTCTCACCCATTTATCCTTCAAAACTTTATTTAAGGGGCTATTCCACCATGAAGCCTACCATTATTCCATCCTCCCAAGTCCCTGAGAAATAATAATTTATTTTATTATTATTAATAATAATTCCCCTCCTCTACATTAATTCTAATCCCCCTTGCTTCTATCATTGCAAATGTTATTACCGAATTGTTCCCTCCCAGGGGGTTACAGAAGGTTGCGGACATTTGTCATTTTTTGCTGTGCAATGTTCAACCCTCCTCTGATTTGTGTGTGTGGGGGGGGTGTAGGTCACACGACCTGGTCTGAGACTCCAGATGACAAAGCAGAGAGATCCTCTTTCTCTCTCTACCGCTGGCAGCCAGGACCCAGGCACAGGGCCAGAGGTTGGCAACCAGAATCCCTACAATTTGTGGACTCTTGAGTGAGTGTAACAGACACAAAGGGAGGGCTGGGATCCACTTGTGGCAGTTACCGTGGCTATGGTGGTGGCATTCTGACAAGCCTGATCTTGCTAGAAGATGGCTATACTTCTTCCAGCTTCCTGGCCTAGGTACCAGGTCAGTGTTCTATGAGTTCTTCCCAGTGTCCCGGATCTGTGCACATCAGTCATGATTGGTTTTTGTTGCTTACAGCCAAGAAGCCACCTGTTTGGCACAGGGCAGGTGTGCAAATCCCCCAGGCTCTCCCAGAAGTAGTAGCGTGAAGATTATACACTTCCGCAGCAGATTGCCAGGGTTTAAATCCTGACGTCCACACTCAGCAGCCGTGTGGCTTCAGGTCAGTAGCTTGACGTCTCTAACCCACAACTTCTATAAAATGGGGAGGAAATCTCATGGCAGAATTAAATAAGAGTATATTTATAGAAACTCTTAGTACAAAGTTCAAGAAATACTAGCAATTACTATCATGTATCCATTCATAGTGACACAGGTAGTTCAGTCTTTCTCCAACCTGCCTCCTCCAGCCCTGTTCTTTCTGGATTGTCTATTTCTTGTCACCTGAATATGCCTTGGACACTTTGCTACCTCATCTAAAGGACGTAGCACCTACTTCATCTAAATCCTAACCACCCTTCAAGTCCCCTTCAGTGGCTCCATCTGAGGACCACTCCCCCGCCCGTGGATACTCTTTGCAGTGAGCTTCCCACCTCTTTGTTCCCATAGCACTCTTTCCCTACACTATTTATGATAGATTGGATTCTTGATCCCTATGATTCGCAGCCCTTGATTCTACATCTCCCTTGTAACTTGACAGGGCCACTAAAATGTGAGAAGGGACATGTGCCCCCTTCAAGCAAAGCTCTGAGAGTGATCTTGTAGCTGTCCCATTGCATTTATTCTCTGCCATAAGAGTGGCGTCTCCTCAGAGAGAGGCTGTCCTTCGAACCTGGGACCTGGAAAGACGAAGGTTTATGGAGTCCACAGTTGATCTTTAGTTCAGCCATCATGAGAATGAAAAATAAACTTCTGTTATTGGCCACTAAAATATTAGAGTTGATGTTACAGTAGCAAAACCTAGCATGAGGCGCCACTCATTTATGGATTTCATGTGCTATTTGGTATTATTATTTATCTTCAAATAAAGTATCCTACGTCCCCAAGATGTTTTCCAGCACCAACAGCCAATTTTCTACTGACATCCAACTGGGTGTCCAACAATTCAGTCCAATCCATAACCTAGAGTTAGCGCAGACCCCACAGGGTAAGGGTGCAGTCCCAAAAAGACTGCCTTCCTTCTTCAGATGTCACTTGCAAGTAGTAAGGCCCCACACCTATGTCCAGTTTGCCTACAAATTGGGGTTCTGGTGACCCACTTCTCAGGTTCCATAATCTTCTCGAACAACTCATAGAACTCAGGGAAACACATTTATTGGTTTACTCGAAAGGATATTATAATGGATAAAAATAATCAGGCAGATGAAGAGCAGGGTCCAGGAGGGTCCTGAGTGCAGGGGCTCCTGTCTGTGTGGGGCTGGAGTATGCCACCCTCTGGGCACGTGAATACACCTACTCACCCAGAAGCTCATCACATTTTGTCTTTTCAGAGGTTTTATAGAATTTAATCTCCAGACCGCCCCTTCCTGGAACTCAGTGAGTGAGTCTGGAAGATCAACCCTATTCTGAGGACACCATAAATAGCCTCATTAGCGAAAACTCTAAAACTAAAGGGACTCACTTTGAGTAACAAAAGACACTTACCACTCAGAAAACTCCAAGGATTTTAGGGATTCAGTGCCAGAAATTAAGGACAAAGATGAAATATATTCCTCATCATACCACTTTTGGAAACAGGCACCTGGGTGGCTCAGTCACTTAAGCATCCGACTTTGGCTCAGGTCATGATCTCATGGTTCATAGGCTCGAGTCCTGCATCGGGCTCTGTGCTGACAGCTCAGAGCCTGGAGCCTGTTTCAGATTCTGTATCTCCCTCTCTCTGCCCCTCCCCCCACTCATGTTCTGTCTCTCTCTGTCTCAAAAGTTAAAAAAATTTTAAAAAATTTTTTAAAGAAAAGGAGACAAATTAGAGCAGACCTGTTAACCCCAAGTTTAGACTAGACCACCATGCTATTGTTGTTTGTTTGTTTGACATGAAAAGTGTGGAAACTTAATAGCATGGGGGTATCTCAGAGAAAGAACACCCAGGAGACAGAGATTTCAGAAATTTCAGTTATTTGTCTTCAGTAACCTCTCCAGATTATTAGCAGAAAGCCATGGGCTTGCAGAATGGGAGCTTGGTAAATTCTGGCAAATCAATTGACCTGAAGAAGACTGCATGAGAGCAGAGTCATCTAAATGTCTTCAATACTGAGTCCAAATGACCAGAAGCCCATATGTATGTGAGCTGCCTACATTTTAAACTGAAGAACAGCCTGTCAGCTATATATGTATGTACACACACACACACTCACACAGCTTTTTAACAATGATACAAAACCAGCCCTCTGCAAAACACATTTTAATAGCCTTGAGCTGTGCAGAATGAATATTATAATCAATTTTATATAGTCAGTGAGAACATTGATATTTCCCACATTGAATTAATTTCAAAAGCCATGTATTCCATGTATTTAGGCCAAAGACATCTCCTTCAATTCGGACTATGTAAGAATGTTCCTGATGGAGACTCTTGGCATTGAATTTAACAAAATCAAGGAAGAGAATGTATTGTCACAGAGAGAGGTGGGCACCAAACAAGGGCCAGGTCCTTGGTCCAATCACATGGCCAACCTACTGGGGGAACCAATACTGTGCCTCTGTAGTAAGTTCATGAGGCGAAATATTCTGTGCTAACATTTTTAAGAGAGAGCATATTCTCGGGATAGATGGGCACGAGGTCTTCATACTGTGAGCTGAGGTCCCACACTATATTCAACTCTACAGTCCTTCAGGAAGAGGTGCACATACACCCGGACACACCCTACCTACACACTCCAATGCCTGCCTCCTAGATGGCATATACTAAATGCCCAGCAAAGGTTTTTAAATGGATGCATGAAGAGATAGACTTAAAATAAAATATCAACCCTTTGCTGCCTACATGTGCCAACCTAATGGCACCACTCACTTAAAAATGAAAACATATCTGGAAGCTTGGGATGGGGAAGTGAGGACCAAGGACCTATTATGTGGTGGGCCCATTACAACCTGTTGTTCATATGTGGAAACTGAGGCTTAGAGAGACAAGTCACGAAACTAGCGTTAAGATAAATTTCTAGGCCAACATGGACCTGCTCCTGCCCAGGATCAACAAACCAAATTTCAGATAACTTTCATGTCCCTACAGATGGTCTGTTTGATCAGAAATACGGTATAGTGAGTTGGCTAGTTCCCCAAAGCCAAGCCAACTTGGGCTCTTATTTCCTTCTTCCTTCTCACTCCAATCCAGGTTGCCTAAGTAGCCCTAGCCAATCAGATATTTTCTGTTTTTCTCTTCCCTATTCTTTATGATTTATTTTATTTTATTTTATTTTAATATTTTTATTTATTTCTAGGAGAGAAAGAGACAGCATGAGCAGGGGAGGGTCAGAGAGAGAGGGAGACACAGACTCTGAAATAGGCTGCAGGCTCTGAGCTGGCAGTCAGCACAGAGCCCGACGCGGGGCTCAAACCCACGAACCGCGAGATCATGACCTAAGCGAAAGTTGGACGCTTAACCGACTAAGCCACCCAGGCGCCCCATTTATGATTTATTTTATAAATGCTTCCTGCCTTTCTCTCTGTTCTACAGTTCTTGAATGGGGACTGTGGGCTCCATAAAGTGTTAGTTTGTTTATATCACTTAAATTCTCTTTCTCTCTCTCTCTAATTTTAGACAGAGAATCATGCTCAGTGTGCGGCCCCATGTGGGGCTTGATCCTACAACCATGAGATCAGGACCTGAGCCAAAATCAAGAGTCAGATGCTTAACTGATGGAGGTACCTAGGCGCCCCTTAAATGATCTTCTGTAACTGTTTTTTAAAAACTAGGAAGAGGCAGATTCAGCCTTGAACTTAGATCTTTGTATTTCTATTCCATCATAGACTCCTAACCTCGGGAGCCTCAGACCCCCACAGACAGCACATGGGAAGCGTTTATGAGGTGAGAATCCCTATCATTCATCAGATTCTCAAGGCAGGCCGTGGCCTCCAGAAGGCTAAGGTGTGGGCTTGGGGGCACGTGCAGGGGCTGGGCTGGTGCAATGGGCATGAAGGAACAGCCAGAGCGGAAGTGACAGAGGATGCATTTTGTTCACTCACCCAGTTTCAACCACTCTGAGCTGATGTAGCAAACCCACAGGGGTTACCACTGTCCTGTCCCCAGAGACATCGGGTGAAATGATCTGGTCCAAGTCCCATACCCTCCCTGTGGTATTTTTAAACATGTTCTGGTAAATGAGAGAAACTTAAAATACTGCTGGGTGTGGGGGGCCTGCCACCCTGATAGTTCCTTGGTAGAGAGGAAGGGTGAGAGAGACCCCAGGGATGGGGGCTGGGCCTCCCCAGTCACTCAAGCACATGATGAGGGAGCAGCATTGTGACCTCAGAGGAGAGGGAAGCCAGTGAGCTCGGGTTCTAAGAATGGACTGGAAACAACCATTGATGAATCCCATACACAATCTAATTTTCCTCTAGACTTCTAACCATGGGCCTCCCTGAGAATAAGTAGAATGGAGATTTGAAACACTTTTTATTCATTTCACATGGATGCGTAGGCTCTCACTGCTACCACCAGGCACGGTGCAGGAGAGTCTCTGTAACATAAAGGAGGAGAAGGCACACCCTATCTGTGTGCGTGTTACGCAAACAAGNGGGGGGGGGGGGGGGGGGGGGGGGCACCTCCAGAGGAAACAATGATTACACATTGGGGAACGAGACGCAGTTCTGTTGGAGGTTCAATGGAATAAACACATACCAAGGGCCAGGCCTTGTACTGGTGTGAGGATAGATGTCTAGACACAGAGTATCTGCTGTCAGGGAGCTCAAAGCCAGGCCCACGGGCCTAGAAGCATGGAAATGACAACCTATCACAACAGGCAATGCATCTAGAATGCAGGCTAGCACAGCTCTGGGGATAACCGTGTGTGTGTGTGTGTGTGTGTGTGTGTGTGTGTCTACGTCCTGGAGAAAGGGATGCCTGAGTTAGGTTTTGCATGATAACAAGAATGTATACGGTTGCAGGTAGAAAGAAACGTATCTACAAAGGCTTTCCAAAGAGAAGCAAAAGTAATAGCATTTGTAGAACACCCACTGGGGGCAAATGCTGCACTAAGTGCTTTGCAGACAACTCACAGAGCAACTCACCACCCCCACTCTCTGCTTTTTTTTTTTTTTAACATATTCATCCTTTCTTGGATAAAACGTACAATCCCCAAAAGGCCTACCATACTCCAGGCATAGCTATCTGTCTATCTCTATCTAATTTGTCTATCTATCCATCTTTTCTTTTCTTTTTTCTTTTCTTTTCTTTATTCTTTTCCTTTCCTTTCTTCTTTTCTTTTCTTTTCTTTTCCTTTCCTTTTCTTTTCTCTTTTCTTTTCTTTTCTTTTCCTTTCCTTTCCTTCCCTTTCCTTTCCTTTCCTTTTCTCTTTTCTTTTCTTTTCTTTTCTTTTCCTTTCCTTTCCTTTCCTTCCCTTTCCTTTCCTTTCCTTTTCTCATTTCTTTTCTTTTCTTTTCTTTTCCTTTCCTTTTCTTTTCTTTTGAGAGAGAGAAAGAGAGAGCATACAGCAAAAGGGCAGAGAGAGAGGAAGAGAATCCCTAGCAGCACCATTCTCAAAGTGGAGCCCCATGACCATAAGAACATGACCTGAGCTGAAATCAAGAGCTGGCCACTCAACCAACTGAGCCACCCAGGCACCCTTCATCTATCTATCTTTCTATCTATCTGTCATCTATCTATCATCATCTACCTACCTTTCCATATCTATCCCAGTGTTTATTCCAGAAACAGATACGGGATTGTATTTTCTTAAGAAATTATAGTTTTCTTCTAAAAAGCAGAAAACACACTTTCAAAAGTGTTTGTTTACGTCTTCCTTTATTAGATCAGCCGAGGAATGACTGAACAAAAAGAGAACATAATGTTTAGAAGGCAGAGGCGTGATTAATATTTAAATACCTTAAAAGGAGCCTTCTCAGTGGTATATTTCATTTGTCACCCTGAACTGTTTAAAGTGACACTCCAGATTTTAAAGCAGAAATTCATGGCTTGTCAGAGCATTAGTGGTTATGAACTGGGAACTTAAGTTCTAGAAACCCTTCTGACTCACTAAAGTTTATGGAAGGCTGGAGGGCTCACATGGTGGACGTGCCAGGGATGCTCAAAGGTAGAAACTCTTAAGGGAAATGGTGTATATACCACTGTTGTCCATTGAACCGGACAGTCATGCATGTTTTCAGATTGACCAATGAGCGATTTCCTTGACTAACTAACACTCACGGAAGCATGATTTTTCCTGTGGAAACATGATTTCTTCTGTGACACCAGAAGGAGCATAGGACGAGAGGAATGGGGAGGGGAAAGGCATCACGACGATGTGTTCTTTGGATGTAGAATATTGGGTTTATTTTGGTCACAAGAGTAGAGGGCAGTCTTCCTTCCTCTTTCAGCTCTAATATTTCCAAACTTCATCTGTATCCATTTGTACCATTTTTCTCTCCAGTCCCAGAAGAAGGTGTTTTCCTCTGCTGGAAGCTAATGACTTTGCCTGATTTCCAGGACAGTTTCCTTTCATCTCTTTAAACACGGGGTGTCCCTCTACCAACAGAGCTACAAACTAAATATTCTTAGACTCTATTTTCACTTTAGCTAATATGTTTCTTCTTTACTTTCTTAAACTGAGATATGGTTGACTTGATTGATATATACAATATATATTAGTTTCAGATGTCCAGCATAATGATTCCATATCTGTATGTTGTGAAATGATCACCATAATAAATCGTTAACATCCACCACTCTTACTATATTTTGTGTATTCTCACATGTGTGTTTCTTCCAGATTTTAATATCTCTGGCATCAGGATGTATGGTAGACTTTTTGCAATATGGCCACTGTAGTTCTCCTCCTTGAATCCATGCCCTCGGGTAATCCTTTCCCACGTGGATACTTGAGTTAGCCTTGTGGCTTGCTTTGGCCAATCGAATAGCAGCAAAGACAAAGCTAGCAGAAGTTTGAAAAGCAAGTGTACACTGGGGCTTGTCCCCTTTGCGGAGCTTGGAGCCCTGAGACCACCATTTTAGGACGGATGAACTAGCTTGCTGGAGTGGACACGAAGAAGAGAACCAAGAGACCCCAGCAAATATCCTGACATCCAAGTGAGTGAGGCCATTCCTGAACCATCCAGCCCATTTATCCACCAGCTGATTGGCTACAAGAGAGAGCTCAGGAGAGACCAGCAGGGGAACTACTTGGTTGAACCAGCCCAAGTGCCAAGCCATAGAATCATGAGCTAATAAATGATTGTTGTTTTAAGCCGCTAAATTTTACAGTGATTTGCTCTGCAGTGAAGGCTAAGCAATATACGGTGAATCTTCCAGCTGATGAGGTTGTAATTATAGTGGGCAGCATTTTTTTTTTCCTTTCTCAGGGATACATAAAATAACGGTGCAACTTACAATTGATTGTGACTTAGATTAGACGCAATACAGTATTGTATGCACTGGCAGATAAGAAAGCTGGAGAGTAGAGGGTTTCTTGCCCAAGGTCTGGAACCAGTAAGTTGTGGAATTTGAATCCACGCAGTCTGGCTCCAAGCCTTTGCTCTTACCCTGCATGCACTTCCAGCCACCTGGATGGGGGAGTGTCTGGAGAGCTGGCTGGTAGGAAAGCAGAGATAGGTTATGAAGGGCATCTTAGAAGTTCTTGTAAAGAGTTTGATTTTGACAATGAGAAGCTAGTTGAATTGGAAGATTGGAGTACTTGTAATTTATTTGACATTGACTAAATACAATATTCATACCACCTCAGGAAATAGGAAGTCGCATTGTGGGGGTGCAGGGTAGAGTCTCGAAGGCCTGGATTCATCCAACAACTCTGTCCAAGCAGCACTGCAATGCCGCGGGGGGGGGGTCTAGGAGACCTGGTGGACTCACCCAGTAGGAAGAGGGGTGCACCCATGGAAGTTACTGCCTACACAGCTGTGGGCTAACTCTTCCTCGTAAAGTTAATGAAGTTGGTGGATCAGGTGCATTTGAACACTAAAAGGGGTGTGGGAGAAGGGAGGAGTATGGCTTAATTAGGGCCACTGGAGACCATGTGATAATCAGTCGTTACAGACCGACATCACTTTGGTGGAAATACATTGGCATACACTGCCTGCTCTCTAGGCACTTACAGTTTCATGGGGGAGATGGATATGTGCCTAATGTAGACGTAACCTCAAAACAGACTGAATGACAAGTACCCAGCCACTGATGCTAACCCTTTCTTTAACCATCCACTTACCAAAGTCTGGAATTAAAAGCACATTGGCCACTATTAATTCATGTGGCTACACTTCAGATGGCCATGCTCAAAAGCAGTAGATATAGAAGATCATTCATTGTCACAACCCTGCAGTTGGCAGTCACAAGTGGGAGCTTTCGAGACAAGGTCATTGTCAACCTGTCCCTCAGCTTGTCCCAAAAAGGACTCTTTTTAGCTTCTCTAGAAGGTTGATTTTAGACAGCTATAGATTTGGATCTAACCAGAGTTAGCCACAAAATTTTAATCAAGTCAAAATGGGGCCAAGAACAACTGAGAAGAGAGATTCAAACTTCATTAGGAATTGTGCAACATCCAATTGGCTATTGTTCAGTTGGCTACAGAAATGTTTGGGAAAAAAGAAGGTGGAAAAGAGGCTTAAGATTGGGTTCCTGCTTCTCCCCGAGTCACAAAATGGAACTCCCAACCATGGAGTCCAGAACCTTCATTTAATGACAAAACTGAGACCACGGGCTGTCAGTCCCTGTGACACCCTTCTAAGGTAGGTACCATCCTTCCTGTCTTATAGAGGGTGAGATGGGGCTTACTGCCCAACTCTGAAGCTAATGTTCTTAACCGCCATGCAATATGCTAACCTTCAAAGTCTTTATCTGGTGGTCACAGGACAACCCCATAAAGTGTGAAACTTTTTGAAATGACAGGGGAGATAAGTTTTTTTTTAAGTGTTAGCACTGAAAGGGACCTGAGAAGTTATTTAGTTTAGTCCAGAAACCTGAACTTGCCTCCCTATGTCATGCAGCAGCTTTACCAGAGAGAATAGGAATTGAGACCTAATCCCTGGTTGTGTGTCTTTCCTACGCTAGCACTGTAAATTATCTGCACTAGTAGGGCTAGAAACCCGGGAAGAGCATGCCAATTAGGAGAAATGTGCCTTGGAGGGGGAAGGGACAGTGGAGACAGCCAGTGGCCGCTGTCACGTGTTATGGGTTGGGTTGTGTTCCCTTCTTCCTCAGAAGGAACCAACCGTACCCACACCTTGATTTTGAGCCTCTCAGCTGTAGAACTGTGAGACAATACATTTCTGTTGTCTAAACTACCTGTTTTGTGATACCGCGTAATGGCAGGTTACAAACCAATACAGCACAGAACTTGGATGGGCCTGTGGAAAAGCTGAAGGACTGGTTAGAGAAACAAGAGCAAAGGAAGACGTTCAGATGAAATCATGGGTGAGGAGAGAGAGATCCAAGCAGAGAAACCAAGGATTAGCCCAGTGGAAAGCAATAAAAACCAAAGTGGAGGGCATTTCTAATTTTAGATGGAAAGTCCGTGTGTAGAAGGGGATCTTGGAGAACTGAACTGTTAACAGAGACCACTGGAGTGTCGGCGCCCCTCACCATTGCTGTCCTGGGGATGCCTGGCTCACTTTGGGAGGAAAGTTCTTAAGATATTGCTTGCTCCAGGGAACTCAATAAGCTTGAGGCCTCCAGTGAGCACAGGCTCACAAAAACCTAAGTACCAGTCCAGTCCCGTGGTTATGATATGCATATGCTCTGGAAGCAGATTGCACGATCCCGAGAGAACTTTCGCCCTCACTAGCATTCAGCCTCTGTGCCTCAGTTCATTCCAAACGGGCAAGGCACGGAGGCAGAACCCTTCAAAACCACAGCCACCGCTAAGCAGGATATCCAGGCCCCAAGACCTTGGCAGGTGAATACTGCCCTTGAGCAATATCGAGCCTGCATTCTGCTCTCACTATACCCGTTTGATTTGTTTAGGGTTGCTTCACGATCAGGGCATTGCAGAAGTCCAGACAAGAGTCTACCCAGCCAGAGACTATGGCGAAACTCCATGTGAAAACCGTGGTGAAATCGGGTTAAAAGGGATTGTGCATGTGGATGCCAAAAATAAAGGCAAGGGAAGCCCTCTGGCCACCAGGATCCTCCTCCCTCCCCCCGCCCGTCCCGTCATTAATCCCTGCCTGCCTAGAAAGAAGGCAGCAAGACATGCAACTGGGCAAGGAAAATGCCAAAGGGCGTCTGCCGGTCCTCATGGCAACGGGACCCCAGGGCTGGCCGGGCTTCAAGGTTGAGGCTCTACAACTTACCCTTTGCCCTCCACAAATTCACTATGAAATCGAGGTGAGGCGAAGCGACTCTTGCTGAGTTTGCTCGNGGGTGGTACCCCGCCTGTCCCGGTGACAGGGATTTTGAGGCGCTCTCGGACCGCGCCTGAAATCACCGGAGCCGGATCGCTCAGCTCCCTCTGCGTGATGGTGGCCCCTGCGCGGAGCGCTTGTAGGAGGGTCGGTTGCAGCATCAAAAGCCGGTGCCAAAAGTAGAAATTCTCGCGGTGTCTTCGGAGGAATGCCCATAGCCGTGTTGGAGTCATCGATGTAAGAAGCCTGGTGTTTTTTGAAATTAGGAAGCAGCGATGATACCCATCACGTTGCGGCGTAGACAGAGCGTGTTGGTAAATGACTTGAATGGACACGTGGACTAGAGCCTAGAGACAGACACTTAGCAGTGTGTGTTTAGAATCACAGACCCCCTCCCCACCCCATCTACTTTCATGGTTATGGAGCTTATTTAAGACCATTGTGAAAGTGCTGTTTGCCTTTTAAAGTTAACAGATTTAAGCATCTTGATGCAGGAGTATCCAAAGTGCCCCCGACTGACAGTCACCCTTTTATTTTTTTGTCTTTGCTTAGCCTGAGAAAAACATGAAATCCCACAGTTTCTGACGCACATTTCACCTGTGATTATCACAGGGTAACAGTTATTTGCTTAACACAAACAAAAAGTCCATCGAAAATTTCTGGTTGATTCTGCATTTTCAAGCGGCGATGGCAGGTTAGATGAGCCGATTGGTGGGCTTGAGGAGGTGGAACTTTTAAAGGAAATCTTGCTTCCCCTCAGCGTGGAGCCTGTCTCTGAGACGTTCTTTCTTGTCCTCACTCAACTGGCAGAATCGCTTCCCAGGCTGAAACTTGACTTCTTACTTGTGAAAGGCCTGCATTAAACTAAAGTCTTTCTTGAGTTAAGATTCTATGAGGAGGAGAAAAAGAAAATCTCCAAAAGTAGCCAACGTCATACCACCCGTATGGTATGTATAGGCATATTATAGACCATGTATTATAGACTTGTGTTTTATGCATTTACTGTGAACAGAAGAAACTTTTTTTTAATCATCCTTCCCTCACAATTGGAAGCATTTTGACCTATTTCCTTCCTGTCTCTGTTATGCATATTTTGGGAATATTTTCATTATTATCACAGGCAGCCCGACTAAAAAGAGATCTCTGGGCTTTTTACCTTGGGGCGTTGTGACAAGTGCAGGTTGGGACAGGTTTCTGTTCATATCATAGAAGTATTTTCAGAGCTATCTCTCTTGCAAATGAAGTTTGAACTCACTGAGAGTGTGCTCACATACCACAGTGTCATGCTTGATGTCCAGGCCTTACTGCATCTTCCGTTTTTGAGGTCTCTGCCTTGTGAAAAATGGTTGTGTTCAGGGGAGGGGCTGGGGAAAGAGTGGATTGTTCTGTCATCACAGCTGGGGATTGCCCCTCTCTCCCTTCAAGTTTCACTTTTCTGGAAAGAGTGAGACTGTAGGACTATGAGTCATTTCTAGGTGTTGATACTTCATAACCTGAGATGAATATATATAATTTTTAAGGTCAGTTGCTAGATTTATTGGGCAGGTTTGCCACATAAAACATAAGCTCATTATTTGTCTGCATGCACTGTCTCCTATATCCAAATACTGTTAAGTTAGAATCCATTAATAACGTTTTATGAACAGTATTGTTTGGATGATGCAATGGGATAGACTCTTGTGTTAAAAAAATACAGGGGCACTTCCTTTAAGGCAGCTCCAAGCTATTGGTATTCCTGTGGCCTTCCTTGAAATCTTGGTATTCAAGCCTTTCTGTCTCCTAGGCAGGTTAACCAGGAGGTAGGCTGGAAGTACCAGAATTTTTGCTGCACGTTGTCAATCCAACCTGGTGGTCAGACAAACCCATTAGGACCACTTTCCTTTGGCACTCATGCCTAGAGACGAAATCTCAGGGAACAGAGCTGATCTGAAGGTGCCCGTGGTTGAGTTTAATTTTCAGCCTTGTGGTACTTCAGGGGGCTCTGAGAGCTTTTACAGAAACACACTTGTAAAGTGCACGAACAAGAAAGTAGAAGCAATTTCCCCGTGTTTGTGGCTGCAACTCTGAGATTGTTCTTTCTTCTCCAGTTCCTTACTGAAAATGCCCAGATTACAACTCATAGGAATTTCTAGTTTGTGTAAAACCAAAGTGATACATAACTTGAAAAGATTGACAAGAAAAAACTATTGCGTAATCAGTGGTATGTTACTTTCTCTGCCTTTTTTACATCCTGACATTTATAAGTTCTTGACTGAGTTGGAGATAACTTCGTATTCAGTTTATTGTAACTTTTGTGGAATTCAGAGGAGAGAATGAAATATGAAGGCTTTCTTGAAAAGTGGCTGCTTCGAGGCAGGACCCATTCTTTGGACAAAAGCTTAGGGGAAGGTGAGCGCTGTCTTGCCCTGTGCTGCCTGCCTAGAAGAATATGTTTGGCTGGAGGCACAAAAAAAATTTCAAAACTGGTGGCTCTGTGTGGTACCAGGACTAATACTCTCTATGAATTAGTTGCCAGTCTTCAAGTTTTCAATGAAATTTGAAAGCTGTCTAGTACCTAATTCAAAACCATTTGCCTCAGAAAACCTATATATATGTGTGTGTGTATATGCATATAAAATATAAAATTTAAAAAGTTTAGCATGTAAATGTGAAAGTATTTATAATAGGAATGTATGCTTTTATGATAAGAATTATATTAGCGTAGAAATGTTATATATTATATCCTTTTAACATTATAACAAGAACCTATGCTTCTAGAAAATTTGGGAATTAAAATAAAGGTCTTCAAGAGAATAGACACTATTAAACTTTTTGTGTATTTTCTTTTAGTGTTTTTCTAAACAACTTTTTTTTTTACTTTAAGCATATAGTTTTAATTGAAGATAAAAATTTTGAAGATTTAAAACATTTTTAATGTTTATTTAAAAAAAATTTTTAACCTTTATTTAGTTTTCAAAGACAGCCAGACAGAGCACGAGTGGGGGAGGGGTGGCAGGGCACAGAATCCAAAGCAGGCTCCAGGCTCTGAGCTGTCAGCATAGAGCCTGACATGGGACTCGAACTCACAGACCACGAAATCATGACCTGAACCAAAGTCGGACACTTAACCAGCTGAGCCACCCAGGCGCCCCAGTGTTTATTTTTGAGAGAGAGAGAGAGAGAGAGAGACAGCGCACCAGTGGGGGAGGGGCAGAAGAGAGGGAGACAGAATCCAAAGTAGGCTCCAGGCTCTGAGCTGTCAGCACAGGGTCCGAAGCGGTGCTTGAACCTACAAACGGTGTTATCATGATGTGAGCCAAAGTCCAACGCTTAACCCCCTGAGCCACCCAGGTGTTCCTGTTAATTTAATTTTAATCACCTAAGTTAAATTGTGAACATTCTTCCACGTTGTTACCTTGTCCATCCTTATGAGGATGGCTGCATAATGTGGTGTACAGGATATGTCCTCACTTACTTACCGTTTTCCTGTTGGGTATTTACGAACAACTGTGTCCGAACAGTTTGCCTAGCGTCTTACGTATTTAATGTATCTTTTGAAAAAACTAAAGCATGTTCTGCTTTAAAACTGTTGAAACTGGCAATGATTTGAAAATTATTTTTGTTAGCAAATGGTTGTAATGAACTCTTGGGTTCATGTGTTCTAGTTCAAAACTGTCGATTTTTGGATTTCACGGTCCGGAAAGATAAATGGAAGAAATGAGGGCATCAAAGGAAGAAATGTGGATTGGCGTTTACACCATTTCCTCATTCTGGAAGGGCTTCTGATAAATGTATTATCTGTCCCTCTGCACAGTTTTGGCTGTGGAAGAAATTGGTACTTTCCCGTCGGGTTTGTTGTGAGCGAAATGTCGGTATAGCGAAGGCCCAAATACCTCAAATACTATTAATTCTTTAAATAACCAGAGTAAAGAGAAAGTTGCTCCAGAGTGTATCTAGTTTCTCCCTCCAGGCTCAGCCATCAGCCACAAAGCAGGATCTGTCCCCTGACTAATGCAGTGACCACAGCCCGGGCATGGGCAGGCTCAGGACATGAAAGGTGATGATAACAGCTAACAGTCCAAGGCACTGTTCTCGGTGCTTTCGATGTCCTGTCAACTGTTAATCCGCCCCACAACCCTGCAAGGTAGGTCCTGCTATTATCCCCGTTTTACAAAAGATAAAAGAACAGGTGTGTAGGGATTAAGTTGCGCAAATCAGGATTTGAACCTAGGCAAGTCAGACTTCAGGGCCTGAGCTGCTAATTGGTTGGCTCTACTGCCTCCCTAGAGCTTGAAAGGTCCTTAGCCCAGGAGTGTCAGCAAAGTTCCGGGTTACCTAGCTAGTGGCAAGACTGAGGACAGAAATGGCTCTTCTTCCATGTCATTGTTCTTCAATATTTCGCGGTCTCATTTTTACACTCTGTCTTGTACCGCCAGAGCGCTGAAATGACGACAGACTTTGATTCAGCTTGGTTCAGTGGGTGACAGGATCACCTGGTCCATAGCTATGACTTTCCAGAGAATTAAAGAGTAAAGAGGCTTTGCCTGCTCTGGAAGCTGGTCTCAGTAAGACTGGTGACAGTCGAGGTGCATGGTTAATGCATCAAGTGTGCGGAAGGAAGAGAGGGCACGCCTGGAGCAGGGACCCCCACTTAACAGAGAGGGCCGGCCATCACTCAAGGAAGAGATTGGTCTCACCGTGGCGCCTAGGCTTGCTGCCTGCTGCACAGCTCAGGCGACTCTGACCAGAAACAGACGTTCTCAGCAAGTTAGAGACGAGGGAATAGAATTATGAGTTTTCAGGCTTTGAAGGCACAGTGTTATCGTCTGCTAGATACGGGTGCCTTTTTTCTAGTGCAGTTTTAGGCAGACCCCCAAGATACAGAATGAAGGCAGGGCTGCTGTGGTTGAAGGGGACAGGGGTGGGAACCCCAGCTCCCACATATATACTTGCTTCCCGAGTCCCCTTTGTCTGAGGCACGTCTAAGTACCCCAGGCTCCGCGAACACTGAGATGGCATAACTTGCTCCCCTGCAGACACAGTAATCATTGTGCAGGAGACGGGTGACTTAGCCCAGGTTACACAATCTGTGTTGACTTCTGGCCGTGACATCCGGCAGAGTTTGTTCCTGGGCCCCGGGCCCATTCGGAGAATGACCAGATCTTGGTGTACTTCTTGATTCGTGCCCTGTGCCCAGCCTGTTACCCTCTGTACAGCATTGCACAACATAAACCTATTTTCCCTTGATGTCCTTGCCCAATCCGTAGCCTGTCACCTCTGGTTTAGACAATAGAGACCCTTCGTTGACAAAAGAGGGAGAGGGTGTCCTTAATGAAAACCTCTGATTGAATCCCTCCTCTGCCCAGAAGCCTTCCAGGGCTCCCTCTATAAGGTCTCAAGTCTTAATTTAGCTTGGCTCTTGGGAGCTTCTAGAGTCTGGTTCCAACCTGCTGTTTCCTGTGCCTCTCCCAAGCCACCTGCATCCAGAGTCTTGTGGAAAGCAGACTCTGGAAGCACAGGCTTGCACCAAGGTCTCTGCATCCCAGGATTTTCTCCGTGAGCGCTCCCTTTGGCCTGAATGGCCTTCCCATGTCCTAGAAGGGCCTCGTGGTCCCTGTGCGTCTGCCGTGTCCTGTCTGCAATGCCATTCCTCGTTCCAGCCTCCTTCCTCGTGGCCCTGCTCCTCAGAGACTCCGGATCACTCCCTGGAACCCTAGGCTAGCGTTCAGCCGGCCGAGATGCGCCAGCGGTCGCAGTAGTGGTTAAAATGCTGAAATTCTCCCCTATTGGTTGGGAATAGCTGCTACCCTAAGTGCCCCCACCCCTAATTCAGTGAAGCGCTGATGCCTGGTCCATCCACGGATCTCCTGAACTCATTCTGGGACAGTGGCCTACTTCTGTCTGGATGGGTTGATGCCCGGCTCTACTGGTTATTCAGTGTTATGAATAGTACCCCTCCCTCTCTTCTTCATTTGCCTGTTCGTGTGAGTGTATCTTGCTTCCTTACATAGGCTCCCCAGCCACACTCTAAGCTCTGGGCATGTAAGAGGCCTAGTCATTGTCATTATCATGTTTTTAGCAGCATTTAACGTTGGACCTTACTGCTAGTAAGCACTTCATATTGTCTGATGGCCAGATGAGACCAGGAGACGTTCAGACGGTCAGGTGTCCCAGAGAAGGAGGTCCCTGACAAGAATATACATTTCAGTGTTCCGCATTTGTAAGTTATGAAACTGCACAAAGCTGAGATCTTGCAGCTAAGATCAAGGTATCGAAAATCACTAGACCAACCCACAAGTTCATTGGGTTGAACTTAGTGATTAGGAGTACATTTGTGGCGTCTCTTTCTGGGTACTTTCAGAGATGTTTCAACAGCAGGTGGTTGTAGGCTTTGCGGGATGTTGGAGGGAAGCAGATTAGTGTCAAGTTCTAGATAATCTTACATAACTGTACTGTCGTCTTCATTTACCTGGTATTCCTGCTTAAAACCGTACCTTGTTTCTGTGCTACTAGTGAAACGGTCAAACAGCTGTTTGTTCCTTCTGTAGGACAATTACCTACATTGTGCCTCCAGCAGGCTTGCAAGGGGCCCTAGGATGTGGGGCTGGCGGGGAACTTGCCTGTCAGGCAGTCCAACCAACCACCTCACAGAGGACGGACCCGAGCCTCAGAGGCGTGTGGCTGTGAGCCCAGAGACAGGCTAGACCCTGAAGACAGGGCCAGCCTGCATTGTCCTCTCTGGGTAGGAATCAGAGATAAGTACCACTGAGGCCAGCACCTCTCTCGGGTGTAGGCAGGCTGGACATCCTTGGTCCTTGAGGCAGGGGCTGAAGCTTTGGGTTCCCCCATAGAGACCCCCCTCAGATGAGGCCAACCTCTTAGTCAGCTGTGGCCCTTCCACCTTGATTCTCCTTCCTCCAGACTAGCTGGCCCAGCGCCCTTGGGCTCTCAGGCTTGGCCAGGTGACGTCACTGGCAATGTCCTGCCCTCTCCAGCTTCTTTCCCTCAAGGGCACTGTTGAGTACCTTGGTCTCCCTCTTAGATGGAAAGTCTGTGTGTAGGCTTTCACGGGCACTATTACACTGCCCCCTAGCTGTGACAAGCTTTTCGGGGGTGTTCCAATTAGCACTTTTAAAAAAATGTTTATTTTGTTCTTTTGAGAGAAACAGAATGAGTGGAAGAGGGGCAGAAAGAAGGAGAGAGAGAATCCCAAGCAGGCTCCACGCTGAGCGTGATTTGGGTCTCGATCTCACAAACTGTGAGCTCATAACCTGAGCAAATATCAAGACTCAGACACTTAGCTGACTAAGCCACCCAGGTGCCCCTGCAATGAACACTTTTGTTTATTGCCTCCCAGAGTCAGGAACTGACAGAGACCCTAGCCAGGCAGGTGCCCAGAGTAGCTGCAAGTACTGCTCAGTTGTCCCCAAATGGTGGGGAGAGGCCATCTAGGGTGCAGAGTGGATATATTAGGACTTATACAGATATTCATTTTTTAGCTTAAATTCATACATGCGTAATTTATAATGTTCAGAAAATATTTGCAGATGTCTAGAGTTTATAAATAAATGTAGTTACATATTAGGGACACATTTATTTATTACTTTGGGTGCATTATAAAAAGCTCAGAGAACTGGAAAATTAACTCCTTCACTACCAACAGCATGGCAAGATACCTCTGAATGCCATTTAAAAAGAGAGAGAGAGAGAGAGAGAGAGAGAGAACTCAGTTTGCCAGTTAAGGGAGAATCCAGACTCCTTTGTGAAACCAGGTTGTGATTTGTGTCAAATTGGTCTTGAAGTGAGGTGGTATCTTATTGTGGTTTTGATTTGTATTTCCCTGGTAACGTAGAGCATCCTTTCGTGTGTCTGTTAGCCATCTGGATGTCTTTGGAAAAGTGTCTATTCATGTCTTCTGCCCATTTCTTCACTGGATTATTTAGTTTTTGGGGAGTGAGTTTGCTAAGTTCTTTATAGACTTTGGATACCAGCTCTTTAGCCACTATGTCATTTGAAGAGCCTAAATGTCCATCAGTGGACTAATGGATCAAGAAGATGTGGTATATACACACAGCGGAATACTACTCGGCGATCAAAAAGAGTGAAATCTTACCATTTACAACAAAGTGGATGGAGCTAGAGTGTATCATGCTAAGTGGAATAAGTCAGAGGAAGACAGGTATCATATGATTTCACTCATATGTGGAACTTAAGAAACACAACAGACGAACATAGGGGAGGAAGGAAAAATAAGATAAAAACAGAGGGAGGCAAACCATAAGAGACTCTTAAATACTGAGAATAAACTGAGGGTTGTGAAGGGGGGGTAGGTAGGGGGAGGGGCTAAATGGGGGATGGGCACTGAGGACAGCATTTGCCGGCAGGAGCCCTGGGTATCCTATGTAAGCGATGAGTCCCTGGGTTCTACTGAAACCAATGTGACACTGTTTGTTAACTAATTTGAATTTAAGTAAAGAAACTTAAAATTTTTTAAATATTGGTCTTGGACTTCAGGAGAGTCATGTTAAATCCGGAGTATACTTTGGCTTTGGACCCAAAGCTTGATGATGTAGAAGCTTTATCAGGACAAAGATTTTATTTTATTTTCTGATTTATTCACTACTGTGTCCCTTGAGGCGGGAGCAGTGTTTGACGTGGAGTGCCTAGGAAATCTCACATTGAACATATGGACCTTTCCTTGTGTGACAATTAAATATCATGTTGGGTATAGCGCCTCAAGTCATTATTTAGGTTGGCTTGTTGAAAGTTTAGTCACTTGGCAGGATGCAGAGTATGGATGTGCTCGTCAGTTTTACTCCCCGCAAATCAGTCCCCAAACTGCAGGATCACAGGGCCCAATGGGCCTCAGAAGAGTCACCTGAATATAAGATATTTGGGATTTGCTTAAAAAAAATTTTTTTTAATGGGATGTAAAATGAGACAATATTAGCAACGTGTCGATCTGGTGAAAGCCGAAGCTAGGGTCATGGGCACGCGGGGGTCGCCTTCCTGTTCTGTGTACTTTTAAACCCATGTGGACATTTTCATCATACAACATAAACAAAACGTAAGGGGCAAATAGGCCCCGAACAAGTGTCCTGTGTTCCAAGTAGTAACAGCCAGATGAGACAGTCTCCTTTTCTACCTTTCCTTCTTTTAAACCCCAGGTCGTTATTCTCCAGTCCTCTGCCTCTTGTCGGATTTGTTAGGTTTTCAGCCTCCGGGGGGGGGGGACCACCCTTCCTGGACTCCAGGGGTATTCCAGCCCCGCCCTCTTCCCTACCGTGGCCTTAATCCTGCAACTCTTTCTCTGTTTCCCAGAATGGGGCCCCAGGCTCTTTCCAAGGCTCTGTTTGTCTTGAGGAAGCCCGCAGCATAAGCATATTTGGGTAGGTTCCCTTCGTGTCTGCTTTTTTAGGGACACAACAGTTCCACACTGAAATCTGTGAACTCTCAAAAAAGTGTCCCCATGTGCGAGTGGCCAGCCTTCCTCTCTGGGTAGAGGTCTTTCTGTGTTCTGTCTTCCACGTCACCCTCCGCCACTAAGCCGGCCCACTGGTTTGTCAGGCCCTCTGAAACGGCGATCTATTTTAAGAGGTGTAAGTAACTCTACCCAACCTTGTGTCCCTTCAGCCTTCTTATCCAGGTCACTGCTATCTGATCGTTGCGACCTCTGTGAGCAGCAAGGACTGGGCCTTGTTCTTCTCTGTCCCCCAGCACCGGGCCTCACCCCGGCGGGGACACGGGACACTCGGCAAACTACACCCTGCCACATGGGGACAGCTCCCGCAGCCAGCTGCTGCTCAGCCCGGGCAGAGGCAGGGCACCCCCCGCCCTGGTTTACAGCTCTGTCTTCCTGACTGCCGGCTGCCCCGCCCCCATTCTTCCCTTGCCGCCTCGATAGTTGGGTTAGCCCTTTCTCCCAGGTGTGTTTGTTCACTGGTCCCCTAAATTCATGGCAGGCAGAGGAAACCTGCAGATAATCCGGGTTAGGGAGAGTGGGTTTTCTCCCCTGTGATTTTGTTCATTCGCAGGGGGCGGCCTTTTTCAAAGGCGCCCTTACGTGCCCACATGGCTGGTCAGGGCCCGTGCCAGCGCCCAGCACAGGGCAGACAGTGAGAGCCTAGGTGTGGACTTTCTGGGAGGGGCTTCCACCCCATCTGTCATTCTCCTAGAAGGTCAGGTTGCCACCCGATGCCATTTCTGCAGCAGGTGGGAAACACATAAATACAAGAGGAAATGAACTGACTTGACCTAGTTATATCATCTTTATCTTGAGAACTAAAAAAATAATAAAATAATAACACAGTAAAGTACATATAATAATAAAATCATAAAACAACTACCCATATGCCACAGCATAGAATTGAAAGTTTTTTCCCTTAAGTTTATTTATTTATTTTGAGGGAAGGAGGGAGGGACAGGGGCGGGGGGCAGGGAGAGGGACAGAGAATTCCAAGCAGGCTCCGCACCATCAGCACAGAGCCCAACGCGGGGTTCGAACTCACGAACCATGAGATCATGACCTGAGCTGAAACCGAGAGTGGGTTGCTTAACCGACTGAGCCACCCGGGTGCCCCTTAGTTATTTTCTTTCTGTGTCATGCTGTCATCTGGAGTTTCTGGGTGTCGGTAGAATCCTGTGATTTAGTCCTGACCATCAGGGTTGTGTCACCATCTTTTGCCTTCTGTAGCCTCGTCTTGGAGATGCTCCATGGTGTCGTTGGCGGAAGGGGGCATACATTTCGTCTGTCCCCATCCTTTCTTTATCTCCACAGAGGCCCGCACAGGCAGCGACGGAGCTGGCTCAGGATTTTTGTAGCTCACCCAGGGCACCACCAGTACCTGGAACGGCCAGATTGTTACAGCTGAGCCTACCTCCTCCTCTTTGTGTCTGTTTTGTCTCCTTCCATAGTCAGTCCTCAAAGTGACTAGTTTTGGACAAAACATCTGGAGGGACCCCGGAACTTAGGTACCCTCTCTGAGTGCGGTTTCCCACAAAGGGATCTTACTCCCCGTTTCCGGGGCCCTGAGCGGACAGGAATTCCTGCATCACAGGGTCTGGCTCTGGTTTTGTAAAAGGACATTTGTTCTCTTAACTATTAAGCTCTCCCCCACCTCAAGGGGTGGAGCCTCCTGCTTCAGGCTTGGCTTTGCGGTTCCCCAGAGGCCCGGAAGGTGGAGAGTCTGTTGTGGATTATTTCAGGCTCCTTCTTTAGCTTTGGTCATAATCGGCTGTACTTCTGTTGCTCTGCCCGCCAGACTATGGTGTGTGTTCTTTAACATGCAGCCCTACACATATAATTAGGGCCCTTCCTGCGCCAGGTGTCAACTGAGATAACACGCCTTGTTGGTTTCACTTGACGAGCTGAGCCCCAGAGAAGCCTCTTGGGAACAGTTGGGTCAACCTAGCCAACTGGGCTAGTCTCCATTAGCTGAAGTGAGGCTGACTGGCTGAGGTCACCCGTTGTGCCCAAGCCTGCCCCTTCTCTGACCCTTACCAAGAAACGTCCCTGCCTCGTCTAAGTGACTTATCCTGAGAACTCACTCTACAGTATTAAATCAATGTTTGAAGGCCAAGGGAAAAATCTTGCTTCTCTTAGGGATTTTTTTTTCAATAGAAACTTTTCCTCTTGAATCCATGGCACTCACACAACCTGGGTGTCTTCATTGGGCATGTCCAGACCAGAGTTATCACTTTCCCAAGTGGCTGGACGTGGCAGGTCTTCGTGTCTGTGCTGAAGAGAGAAGGGAGGAGAACCAAATGGCTTGTGTCCCGCTCTCCAGGGAACATTGGTCGGGTCCTGCACGCAGCGTCCCTTACGTCCCTTATGTCTCAGATGGCCACCCACCCGGAGCTTGGAGCATTTCCGAGGGCTCTTCTCACTGTGGTCCCACAATTGCTCTCTGGCTCCTGGGACGTTTCTCTGGGATAAATCTCAGAGGATTCTCTTTTCTGTGATGGAGAACTCACTTCTAGACATTGGTGGCCAGCCTGGTGTCAGGCTCTGGACTCCAGCCCTTCTTCTGGCGTTTGCACTTCTATTCAAGAAAGGTATTTGTTTACTCTTGTCTCTTTCTTGTGGGCAACGTTGATCTTTCAAAAAGTAATCCATAGTCTCCCATCTGAATATTTGTCTAAACGTCTGCTAAGGAGAAGGAGGATCCTTGCCCTTAGATGACCTTGAGGTGACATTACATATAAGTGCAACAGTTTGAGAAATGAAAAACATCAGGGGAAAATGGACAAGAGAATTATTATTATTACTATTATTGGTTTCAGGAGTAGAATTTAGTGATTGATCACTTACATATAACACCCAGTGCTCATCACAACAAGGTGCAAGAGTGTATTTTTATGTAGCCTTTAAATCAGTGGCTTGCAAGCTTTTCCTCTTCCCCTCCACATCACCCAGGAGGTGCTTCTTACTCCCTTCCAGCACGCTGGCTCACAGCAGCAGCAGTGTGGGGTGTACAGGGAGAATGCTAAAGTTTAGAAATGCTTTGAATGCCTCCTTTCTCTTTGGAGAATCACTGTTCTATAAATACACCCTCCTGGGGCCTGTAGCAGAGAATTGGGCAGAATCACAGAGGGTCATTCCTAACTCAGTGACTGTTCACAAAGCACCTGTTCTGGGCGAGGCAGTATGTCAAGCATCAAGGGCCTGTGAAGACGCGTGGGAGGGGCCTGGCCCCGGGAGAGGGAAGCATCTGTGTAAGAGAAGCAGACACCCACCATAAGTATAAAGCCGGAGGTGCTAAGGGTCGCCCAAGTGCTACAAGTAAACATATTCCTGGAGTTCAGGGCTGCTTCTGACTGAGGAGGTCATGTAAGGATTTATTAGAGAGAGTGACCTACGTGGGTAGGTTTGGACATCTTAGGACAGGGCCAGCGACAAGGCTGTAGGTGAAGGAGACCACAAGTTTGGAGAATGCAGGGCTGGCATGGAAGGCATAGGGAAGGGAAGACTTTCTGGTAGATTCTTGGGAAGGACGGGAGCTCCGCCCTGGGGTACCTGCCCTCCCAGCCCTGTTGAGGCAGGGAGCCGGGAGGACAGCTCCCCCAGGACGCTTGGGGAGAGGGTGGGCTGGTCCGCTCACACAAGGAGGCTTTCAGGACCCCGGGAAGCTGCCTGGGAGCCTACAAACCACCTTGCAGCCTCTCCAGCGCCATTTCTCTTCACTGTTCCACCGATCAATCTCCCAGGTTCAAACACCCAGCCCTCCGACTGCTACTCCTTTTTTTCCATTTGTATCCACTGAATTACTAAATCCTGGTTTTTTAAAAGTGATAAAAAAAAGTCTTATTGTAAAATAGGCATAACAAAATTTACCACCTTAACCAGTTTTAAGCATACAACTCATTGGTATTAATTACATTCTCAGTATTGTGTAACTGTCACCATTACCGAGTTCCAGAATTTTCATCATCCCAAACACAAACTCTGTACCTGTGAAGCAATAACTCCCCATTCCCCTCTCGCCCTCCACTCCTGTGGCCTCCATTTCTGTCTCTATGAATTTGCCTCATCACAGTCCCTAGAACACGTGTAACATTTTGTAGGCTCATCCAGCTTACAGTGTGTATCAGAATTTCCTTCTTGGGGCGCCTGGGTGGCTCAGTCAGTTTAGCGTCCGACTTTGGCTCAGGTCATGATCTCACGGTTTATGGGTTCGAGCCCCGCGTCCGGCTCTGTGCTGACAGCCAGCTCAGAGCCTGGAGCCGATTTCAGATTCTGTGTCTCCCTCTCTCTCTGACCCTCCCCTGCTCACGCTGTCACTCTATCTCTCAGAAATAAAGGAAACTTTAAAAAAATTCCTTTTTTTTCTTTTTTAAGGCGGAGGAATGTTCCATTGTCTGCATACACTGCATTTCGTGTGGCCCTCCATCACTCGGTAGACATTGGGATTCAGGTCCTGGCTTTTTAAAGTTCTGTGTATCCCAGCTTCTCGTCGTCCTCTGTGTCGCCTTACACCTTTGTCTCGGTCTGAACCACTGGGTGCCTCGGTGACAGGCCTGCCTCTTACGGTCCGTAGGCTTTGCCTTCAGTCCCGGCTTCTAGCCCTGTCCTCGTGTGGGGCTGGGACAGGGCACTGAACTTTTCCTAGGCACAGTCTCCTGTCGTTGGGTGGAAGCTCACTTCAGGTATCCTCCATACAGTAAGGACCGTTAGGAGGATGACATTTCGTCGTGTTTCTAAGTACCTGGCACAGTGCCTGGTACACAGCAAGTGCTTAGCACAGTGGCTCTTAAAGAAATCGCAGTTTCAAGCTGAATTTCCCGAATGCCTGCCTTGCCTTCTCCTACCCAATGCAGTCTTGTCGCTTGTTCCAGATTAAGCGGCCGAAAATCCTAGAGCTGCAGTGGGAGGTTGCTTCCTGTCGTACCTTCCTGTCCCCAGCCTGACGTGGAGCTCTTGTTCTTGGACCTCACGCAGCCTGTGAGCAGCAGCTCACTTTGGCTCTCTGCACGCAGCCATCCTGGAGAGCGTGTGACCTCTCTTAGAATTTCTTTCGCTCTTACTGCCGCCTTGTTTTTCACTATTTTGTGTATATGTTTGTGTTAGTTTGACTGCCAAGCCTCACAAATGAGGTCTGCGAGTTTTTCACAGTTTGTGCCCACATTTGACTATTAAGTAATGCACATGCACCCAAGAGAGGGTGAGGGTTTTCCGACAACCCTCTTGCAGTCGTCATGTGTCACCGAGGCTTTCATTTTGTGGGGGTGTCCTCTTGGTCACTTCCGTTTGAGCACCATCAGGTAGAGAAGGCACCTTTCCTGAAACCGCCTTGTCCTCAGAAAGGCCAACTAACTGAATTCAACTTTTCCTGAGCAAAGGAATTTAACACCACCTGGGTTGCTATTTCTGGAGGCTTGACCTTGCGAAGGCAAATCTTGGATAGTATTGGGGGAAAAAAAAGCTCTTAGAACTCAGTTTAAAAAGCAGTAAAGCATGACATTTAGTCATATGAATATGGACCCATCAGACAGATTTTTGAAACAGCCCTAAATAACATCATACAAATGCGTTCCTGTGACTTGGGAGAAGTTGTTCAGTGGTAGCCATGTATGTGGCCTCAAAAAATGCTTTGAGTGGAACACCTAAATGGAGGAGGAAAATGGGGATTTATGCCACAGAAAAGTGCTTATCCTCCAAAAGTGGCTCTAGGGATGCCTAGGACCCTGTTTGAAGAAGTGTGTTCAAGGAATTTTAGTAAAATAGCAGGGAAATGTAAGTAAGGAAAAGCACACACTTCTAACGTCATTTATTTTGTCATGTGACTTCAATAGCTAGGTACCTTAGTAAATACAGAAACTGTTAATAAGTAGACCTTTGACCATTGCAAATCATCCCTGCAAGTCTATCCATTCAAGTTGGTCACATTGTATTTGGAATCTCATTACTTGGGGGCATATATGGTAGTCATGGCTTGGTGGCCAGTATGAACAGGTGAGGTATGGACCTAATCTTACTGATTAGAAAATTAGTCTAGCTTTCTGCTTACCTTTACTTTTTTTAAAAAATTAAGTTTATTTATTTATTTTGAGAGAGAGAGAGAAAGTCAGTGGGGGAGAGGCAGAGAGAGAGAGAGAGACAGACAGAATCCCAAGCAGTCTCTGTGCTGTCAGCACAGAGCCCAACACGGGGCTCAAACCCACAAACCATGAGATCATGATCTGAGCCGAAATCAAGAGTCGGATGCTTAACCGATTGAGCCACCCAAGCATCCCCCTCCCTACCTTTAAAAGCTTTGTGTCCTGCTCTTTCTAACTGTGGTGGGATGAAGAGAGAATGGAGTAGTAAAGAATTTCCAGTTGACTTGAATATTTCAGGAAATCAGATTTCTAAAAGCAGAGCACCTCTCCTTCATTTCTCCTTTTAAAATCGCCTTGGAAATGGACTTAGTGATCCCAGAGAGTGACTTTAATGAACATTATGCAGGTTTAAGGTTTACTGTACTTACTGGGGAAGAAACACCCCAAGGCAGTAGACGGGAGTAATTAATTCCCTGCGGAACTACTTGCCCACCGTGCATGGGATCCTGAAGTTACCCGGATGGTCCTTCTTCTCATGCTCAGGATGAGAAGATGATCCAGGGATGGTGACCATGGTCAGGAATCCCTGTACAGAATGGGCCTTGGACAGAGACCTCTGTCCTCCTTTCTAACTGATGCACTCTGGCATCCCTGTTGAGGGACAGCTCGACTGCTCTTTTGGTTCCAGAGGGGACGGCTTAAGCAAATCTAGCTTTCGGTACGGTGCCAGCCCGGGCTAAGGAGCACGAATCCAAGGGGTTTGGAGCGGCGCACTGAAAGAACAGCACACGGTCTGGCTGCCGCTCTCTTGTTCCTCCTCGAGGCTGAGCTCTGCCCGGCCAGCTGAGGACAAAGGGGGAGTTTCAGGCTTCTGTCAATAGCCTGTTGTACAAGGGGGCGGAGGTGGAGCAAGGAATGGCAGCACCCTGCCAGCTTGGCTTACTGCTTTTAAGGAAAGATGTCAGGGTTTCTGCATTTGCTGCTGCCGGGGCAAGGGTGCTATTTATGTGGGTTTGCTTCAAGGCTGCATTCCTAGCAAAGTGTTCTGTCAAACCGCTATTATTCAACCAAATGAAAGCTTGAGGAACTTTAGAAGGGGAGAAACGTCCCGATCACCCATTTTTTGGGTTGGTAAACGGTATGAAGAAAATAAAATGCCGATGTAAGTATCAATCTGCAAAATCACAGGAGCTGTGTGTGTGTGTGTGTGTGTGTGTGTGTGTCCCTGTGTCCTTAGAGAACGATGTCCTTGCAAGTCACCTCTGGCCCCAAACCACTTTTTCTGTGGTGTAAACAAAACGGTCGGAGGTGAACCTTGTGTCCAGGTGGCCTTAGAGTCCAGGATGATGGGGCAAACGCTAGCGGTTATGTAAGACATGGAGGTCAGATGCCCGGCTGTCATCGTGCCGTGCAATGGCAGTGCTAGAGGACCTTTAGAAACCACCTGCTCTCACAGTTTCCAAGCTGGAGGGGGCTGCAGGGGACTTGTGAGCCCCACGTGCAGAGAGGGATACGCATGTTCCCAGTGGAGAGGATCAGCGGCCCAGCAGAGGTTAGGAATTGTTCGTGTAGAGGAAAAAGCATGACTTGAGAGTCGAGTTGGTGTCCCCGTCTTGGGATACACCTTGGGGAAGCCTCTCGTCTCCAGCCTCAGTTTCCTCATGGTGGTTTTGTACCGCGATGTTCCAGTGAGAGAATGTGAACGCCTTTCCGAAACACTAAATCAGTGCTAACCGTGTTGCTCGCTCTTCTTCCCAAAGTTTGGGTGGATAAGTGCCAGGATTTCTGTTTCCGGACAGTCCAGTTTCTATTACTCTGTCCTGTGTATCTGTTTCTGCGCAGGTCTACTTAAAGGCATCCTTCACTCTGGTTCTTTGAACTGGACGTGAGCCACGTTCCCCTGACCATTGCTGTGTTCTCTGTAGTTCCGTGGTTTTAGACTCTAGCTTTTTAGGAAATTCAAAAGACCCAACTGAGCAAACCCACTTTTTGTAAGTGCCGGGAGGAAGGGTATGCAGGCGTAGCTGTTGGGGAAGGGAGAAGCTAGCTGCCAATAGTCTTGTGTGTTCTCAACTGGGAAATACTGGCTACTTAAGCCTTTAAGCCGATTGAATCATATTCTTAGCAAATAGCAGCATTATTATTTGGCTGGGCTGTAAACTTCCTGAGAGGATGATGTGGACATTTGCTGTTGAAAGAATTTAATAAAAAAAATATTCCAACTAGAACACCGCTGGAATAAGAAATAAAATCGGTCTGGGTTCCAATCACCTGTTGGCAAGTGAGTCTTGCTGTCTTACAGCCTGGGGTTCGTGTTCACCTGCAGCATCGAAAGGCTGTTTATTGTGGCTCATTTTCTTTGAATGCAGGTCTGCCTCCGTTTCTAAATACGCCACGTGCCTTTCCTTAATAACAGTTGCGTGGAAGGGAGAAGATTTAGAATGCTTTCTTTTCATGTTTAAGAGTCGTTCTTCACGTGGATCTAAAAGAAGGACTGTCTTAGCTCTGCGGTGGATGGGCTGTGGTTTTCCTACGGGCGGCATCGACCAGTTGATTAAGTGAAGCTGGTTTTCAGCCTCTACCGTCTGGGAGCTGAGAGGCGTGGATTAAACTGCCCTATCTTATCATTATCACCCACTAAAGAATTTAGCTGGGTTTCAACCCTTTGCATTACAGATCAGCATCTAATAAAATATTCTTGCAGCAGTGCTACCAAATCAGTAGTTTCCTGAAGTGTTTTTTTTCGAGTTTTCCTTCCTAGACTTATCTCTAGAAATAGACATTTTTCTTTCTTCCTCTAATGCTGTCTACGCTTGGCTACTGCTGATGCTTAAAATAGAAAAAAAATCACCAGCTTATGACCGCATTTGTTTGTGGTGGAGTTATTTAACGTTCTCACCCAGGGCCGGGATTCTGTCGAACAGCCCTGCAGATTCACACGATCCGGGTCGTATGGCAATTACTTCAGGCACCCCGGGGCGAGAAGAGCCGAGGGCAGGGGTGGGAGACTCCTTTCCCGAGCAGGGCGGGCCGCGGTGCGCGGGAGGAGGGCTGGGAGGGGGAGAAGGGGGAGTGACCTGAGGGGAAGGCGGGGCCGCACGCGNTGCCTGCTTCCCCGCGCCTCCTCCGCCTGCGCGGGTGCGGGCCTTCCCCAGGGAGCCCAGGCGTCAGCCCCGGGTCTGGCGGGCCGCCGAGAACCTGGCCCAGGTCGTCGGCACCGTCCTCCCGGCTGCCCTCATCTGTTCACTGTGCCCCCCGCCCTCCCCGGGCCTGAGCAGCCCCGCCCCTGTGCTTTCCTCTAGAATAGATCTGCCGTGGCCATACCCCGGGCAATCTGTTGCTTTCGTGGCCGGTCACATGTTGGTTCGACAGGCCACCCAACATCTGATCATTTATTTCACTGGTTTTCAAAAATATACGCGTTGTCTCTCCGCATTGGGAAGCCAGGCGGAAAGAAAACAGTGTCTGTTTTCAGATCTGGCCCTGGCAGTGACACTGGCTGATGCCTGTCCCTGCCCATGGGTGGAGCGGTGGGGTGACTGTGCTCCCAGCTGCTCATTGGCCCATCCTCCACCCTCTTCTCCTGGGACATCAAGTATGAATTTTGTCTCATCGTTACCTTTAGCCCGGTGGGCAGCAGGATGGGAGTTGGCATGTGACGAATGCCCTGAGAGACCTTGGCAGGTCGGGTAAATGCCAGCTGAGCGCCCCCCCCCCTTCTGCTCCACAGTGGTGTATCACCTAGCCGTCAGCTGTTGGTGGCACCCATGGTGAATGGTTTTGTAAGAAGTGGAGCTCCTCCTTCAGAATTATGACCTGAAGACATTTCACGTATCGGTTCTTTCTCGGTTGTCATGTCAAACCTGAAAATTTCCTGTGTGTGTGTGTGTGTGTGTACACACACCTACACAGAGTTGTTGTGGCACAAGATTGCATGAGCTGATGGCCAATAAAAACACTCGATACTCTGCTCTTCTGTAAACAAAATTTACAGTAGGAGAGAGCGAGGTTTAAAGATTTCTGTATCTGAAAAAAGAAAATTATGTTCAGTTTTGTGACCTAGGTATTTAGAAGAACATATAATAGAGAACTCACAAATGCCATTTGAAGTACAGCTAAAACATTAACACTTGGCAGGCAGTTTTTGAGAAAGGCCTTTCAGAGCATTCGCTATGATTTCCTTCCCTTTACTGCTGAACATACTTTAGTTATTCATCAATTATTTTCTAGTTAGAATTATTCTTACTTATTATCTGTTCTGCACACTTTTTATACTGATTTCTATACAGATTGTCTTTACTGCCCAGTTTGAGACTTTTATCTACATTTGGTGGTTCATCCAATTTTCTTTGTGTTTTGGCTTTTTTTTTTTAAGATTTATTTATTTTAAGAGAGAGAGTGAGCCACCCGGGTACCACTATGTTTTGGCTGCTTAATTTTGTTTGTAAACTCCTTGTAGTCAGGCATTGTTGTTGTTTTTTATTAACTCTGTACTTTACGGTTCTCTATAAAGGACTAATCACAAAATCAGGGTAGACGAAAGAATAGTGCTTAGCATTTATTGAATAGCTTCTGGGGCCCCATGCCATTCTAAGCTAAGCTCTCTGTAAATGATTTAATCATTATAAAATCCCCATGAGATAGGTCTGTTTTCAGTCTCCATTTTTGGTTAGAGAAACTGAGGCACAGAGAAGTGAAGTAATTCCAAATCATACAGCTAATAAGCTGGGAACACAGAATTTGGCTCTACGATATGGGCTCTTAAATATTATTCTATACTTTGTCTCAAATACTATGCTGCAGTCTCTCTCTAGATATGTGGTGGATGGTTTAAAATTTATGTACACCCTTTTATTATTATCATTATTATTATTATATTTTGGTTAAATATTTTGAGGAATATAAAAGAAATTATTTCATCAGAATAGAGAACTATAGTTTCCTCTGCATTTGTATTGCTACTTTTATGGTACAGAGAGCATGGGGAAGGTGAGACGCATGGACATTTAGGTTGGTCTGTTTTATGAATCCGGAACTATTCTAAGATCTTTTGGAAGAAGTGGGAGCAGATGGCCACTAGGTGGTTTGGGCTTATTTGTACCTCTTCCCCTTTTCTCCTCATTAGCCCTAATAACGAGACTGGAGCGTGTTTGATTAGGTGGAAGAGAACAGAGACACAATGTCAGGGAAGAAACTGGTAACTTATGGCACTTGAGCATGTTATGGCAAGAATTCTTTGCAAGTAAAATCTTTTCAATGTGGGAAATGGACACTTTGCCCAAAATGATAGAAGTCAAATGGATTTCTAAAGTGTTTTTAGAAACGTGAAATTTGACAGCCAGGAAGAGAGCTGGACCATTAGGCCTGTGGGTTTCATGCCTTGATTGGCGAGCCAGGCATCAAGTTGGATGGTTGGCCTTTGAGAATTCTGGAGACAAGGCCTGCCTTCCTGGAGTGAACATGACACCTTTTCTCTCCTGGCAGAAATCAGCTGAGGGAGCCAGCGACACAGGACGATGCAAGCCCACGAATTGTTCCGGTACTTTCGAATGCCAGAGCTGGTTGACTTACGACAGTACGTTCGCACCCTTCCGACCAACACACTCATGGGTTTTGGGGCGTTTGCAGCCCTCACCACCTTCTGGTACGCCACGAGACCCAAAGCCCTGAAGCCACCATGCGACCTGTCCATGCAGTCTGTGGAGGTGGCGGTAAGTGGAGGGACCCGCCGGCCTGCCCTGTGGGTTTTCTCTGCATGTCTCAGACTCCCTGTTGGATGCAATATTGATCACGATCAGTCACCATAGGATATATGCAAGGCCACTCTGTAAGCTAAACTGTGCTCAACAGCCCAATGTTTGTCTATGGTAATAAATGGAGAGTGGGAGTCTGGAGGATTCTGTGACGGGGAAAGGACAGACAGGCACGGAGTCCCTGCTCTCGCAGGGCTGATGTTCCAGCAGAGAAGAGAGATGGCAAACAAATATTCCAGAAAGAAGAATTTCATCTGTGGTATACCCAATACTTAGCACACAGACCCTGGCGTTTGAAAAGGGACTCTGAGGTTTCACCTAGGATAAGGCAAGGCTAGGAACTTGCCCGAATAACATGGCCACAGAATCTCAGGTCGGACCTGAAGAAGCAAGGGCATTCAGGAGGGATGCAGGGTGGAGTTGCTGAGGACCATGGTTGTATGTAACTTGGCCAAACTACAGGCTATGCTCTCGTCCTCATGAGGATGAAAGCAGAGTGTGTGTTCCCTGATTAGGGCATAATGGGTGGGACGGCACAGAGAAAGCTAAGGACACTTCCAGAAAGAGTTTTTTCTTTCTTTTTAAAAATTTTTTAAAATGTGTATTTATTTGAGAGAGAGAGTGTGTGCATGAGCAGAGGAGGAGCAGAGAGAGAGGGGGGAGAGAAAGAGAGAAAGAATCCCAAGCAGACTCCGCACTGTCAGCACAGAGCCCGACGCTAGGCTTGAACACACAAACTGAGATCACAATCTGAGCCGAAACCAAGAGTTGGACGCTTAACTGACTGAGCCACCTGGACGCCCCAGAAAGATTCTTTCTTGATGTTTCTGCTTTGCTTTCCTCCCTTTTGAATCTCTTTCATATAAAACATGAGGGGTTGAAGATGAAGCAGCCATGTTCTCGCTGGTGCTTTCCCCTTCCTAAGTCAGAATCAATTTTCAGTATTCGTAGCTTTGAACATATATAAAGAACGTCTCTTCTTCCCCTTCCTGCCCTGGTCCCAGGCTGATGGCCACGAGGAGGAGAGGGTGCACTTCCCCACGAGGCCTTGGCCTGATGAGGACCATTTTATTACTTACAGGGTTTCAGTTCTTTTAGACAATTTCTTGGATTCACTAATTTGAAACTTTTATAATCTGTGGAAGGTATGTCAGTCTAATTCATACCAAAATGTAAAGATAAAATGACCGAATTATTGCCAAGAAAAGATGGTTTTATACCTTATTTAGACGGTAAATGTGACTTAATATTTTGTTTCAGCTAATAACAAGCCAAGAAGGAGTAGAATTTAATTTTTCTAATACATGTGTGTGGGGTTTGTGACATTCCTTTTCTTCTGGTGGAGGACCTAGTGCTTCATGGTAGCATCGCCATCACTGTGAAGAGAGTACTTGGCGAGTGCCGATTTAAGGTATTTATAATTTAGCAGTAACTGTAATTGACGAATTCTTATTGTATGAGAAATTGTGGAGGCACTTACAGTGTGCTTTTTAAGATCCAGCGTGCCTAAAGTCATTCTGAGACTTACTAAAATAAGCATTCATGTCCTCTGTAGAACCGTTGAAAACTCCTGATAAGCAGAAAGAAAATTAAAATCTATAATTCCACTTCCTGGCAGAGAGGCTCCCTGATTTCCCACTTCACATACAAAAATGGATTCAGCTCTGATTTTTCAGAATCTGCTGGTCTTGGGAATAGATACAGAATTTGCTTTGCATTTCTAAAAAAAAAAAAAGAACTTAAAGTATGGAAATAAACACAAGCTTTGAGCTCTGATGCTGTATAGCGACAGGTGCTTTTCTGTCGAGCATGGTCCCTCAGGATTTCTGTGGCAGAAAGAAGCACTTCATTCATTTCATTAAGGATTCATTAGGAGCCTGTGTATCTGGCACCGTTGTAGGAACTGATCGTCAGAATAAAATATTGTTGTTTTGTTCCTTTGTNCCATTCCTGGAAACCTCGCATGGGTGTTGAAATGAGAGGAGTCTGCTGCATCCCGTCACTGCCCACACCGGCCGATCCCCAGCTACACCTTCTTAAAGCTGCGGCCTGGAGGTTCTTGAGAAGCAACAGCTTCGCGCATTCCCTTCTAGAAGTCAGGGTGATCCTGGAGAAATAGATTCAGATTTTGTGGACCTGTAGAGGGTTTCCTCTGTGAAGGAAAATAGTCACTTAGTGTCTTAGGAAAACTGTGTAAGAGTGGGAATAATAAAATAGCCATTTGGCAAGATGGATGGATGGATGGATGGATAGATAGATAAAAATAACATCCCATTTATAGTTCTCTAAGCTATTTTGTGAAGAAAAATATTTTGCTTTGGTAGTATTTATCTTACTGTTAATAAACTTAGATGAACTAAAATAAATAAGCAAATAAACGAGCAAATAAATGAATGAATGAATGAAAAGGGTGGTAAAGAGGACGTTAGCACCCATGCTGTGTCCCGTGCAGAAAAGGCAGTGAGGACATGGCCTGCAGAACAGGACAGAAGCTGGAGTCCGAAACTAACTCCAACAAGTCTTTCTCAGCCTTCTTAGATTTCAAGCATAGTGTGACCAGGACCCTGAGTCAAGGGCCGAGCCCGTGCGTCTGTGGTAGCAGCTGACACCTGAGTGGCATCACTGTGACCCGAAAGGCTGCCTTTCCCTGTGTGTCGGGGAGGAGTTCCATCTTCCAGGGAATTCTTTTGCTTCTGCTCCGTAGCCCCAAGCTGTGGATGGAAGCGAGTTGCTCTGTGTCCGTGTGGTCTTTACTCACTTTCACGAGTGATGCACACGTTTCCACGTTTCAGCTTGTCTCTTTTGGCCAAGACTGAGATCCCTATGACCCCCTGGCGAAGATGACCTTCACCGCAGTGACTGGAAAGCCTTCGGGCTGGTCAGGGGCCCAGACCATGGTGGTTGCAGCTTAGGGACGTGGGAGAGCGTGATGCGGCCAGAAGGGACCAAAGACGCTTAGGATTTGGCAGAGGCTGGACCTGGCCCCTCTGCTTAGACCAGGAAGACAGCTTTGGACAAGTTCCCCTGACTTTTCTCACTTTCACATTGATTGCCTGGAGAACAGAAATAACAGATCCTTCCCTCCCTCAGGCTTGTTCAGAGGACTGCATAGAGATTTGCAGAGTGTCCACTTGGCCCAAGTGATCAGTAAATATTAGTTTTCTTCTTCTATGAAGGCCTCCTCTTTTAACCCTCAAGTTTTATACACAAGAAAACAGGTGAGCCCCAAGAGGTGAAATTATATTTCATGGTTAGTGGACTATCGAGAGCTTTGTTATACTGCCTTCATTACAGTGGTTGAAAGTCACGTATTATAATAGGGCTTTACAGTGGGTTGGGGAGGATAATAAGGAAAGTTTGGGTCTGTCTAGATTAATTTGAAGAGTCACTGGTTAGACCTTTGAACCCAGGAGTAGGCTCTACTGAAAATGGGTATTAGAGGCGAAAGAGTTTGAAGGCAGCGCAGAATGGAAGGAAGAAAAGTGGCTGCTGATGTAAGAGCGGAGTCCGAGGTTCCGCACACAAGATGGGTGTGGGATCAGAAAGTAGGGTGGTGTGGGAGTGAAGCCCGGGGCCGGAAGCATAGCGCTGTCGCAGCCTGGGCGGCGGTGGCAAAACCAGGTTTCTGGTGAGCTTCTGCCTCCTCTCATCCTCTGTCCCTGCACCAGGTCAGACGTAGATGGGGTCAGAGCAAAACTTGGTGCCTGTCGGTTGTAGGCCCACCTGCTGGAATTTAAGGGATTGAGGCAACAAACCATTCCAAAGCGTAAATGAGAATCAGTGTAATTGCTGAAGGAGGAAGTAGAAAGAATATGGGAATTCCTCTATCTGCCAAGAGATGTCATAGAGGCACTGAAATGGCTCATGTACCAAACTAAGACGGAAGGATTTTGGACAACCGCTGGATTATAATGTACTTAAATGAAAACCCAAGCTATATGCCTTGTTTTTTAATATTAGAGAAGGGAGTAGACTAGGATATAAAAAACTTTTTTATACCTCTAAGTCCACTGCTTTCTTAAGACTTCATTTTCAGAATATCAGAACTTAGTTTAAGACTTACCTTGGGTAACTAACCAAGTTAATCCATAACAGATTCACTGTTGAAACTCGTTGGTTACTGGACCTCAGTTCTAGTGTGGGTTCTTATCTTTCAGTATGTAGAATCGGCTCTTTGGGGATCACTCATCTTGTCTCCTAAGTTGGATGACTTCCACACCAAGTGATCTCATGACATTCAGGCACATGCTGGCTGGCTGGCCTTTTGGCATAAAAGCTTGAGAGCCATAAACATCCACTTGTTGGGATATTTATGGCTAGCAACTTGCCGTAGGATTTTATTCTTTTGTTTGTTTGTTTGTTTATTTTGAGAGTAAGAGTGAGAGAGTGCATTCACACGAATGAGGGAGAGGCAGAGAAAGAAGAAAAGAGAGAATTTCAAGCCGGCTCCATACTGAGCGTGGAGCCCAATGTGGCCCAGTGTGGGGCTCCATCTGACAACCGAGAGATCATGGCTTGAACTGACATCAAGAGTTGGACACTTGACCAGCTGAACCACCCAGGCACCCCTTGCCTTAGCATTTTTAAAAAAATGTTTTATTTATTTATTTTTTGAGAGAGAGAGACAGACAGCGTGAGCAGGGGAGGGTCAGAGAGAGAGAGGGAGACACAGAATCAGAAGCAGGCTCCAAGCTCTGAGCTGTCAGCACAGAGCCCCAAAGCGGGGCTTGAACCCACGAACCGGGAGATCATGACCTGAGCCGAAGTCAGACGCTCAACCGACTGAGCCACCCAGGCGCCCCACCTTAGCATTTTAATCCTGTGCTGCAGGAAGTGACACTTTGGATTTAATCTCCCGTGCACAGAGTCATTATCTGACAGATATTTAATCACAGAGTCATTATCTGACGTGCACAGTACCTGGGAAGAAGAGGCTGCTCTCCTTGTGTGGACTGCAGGCTGGCTGCCGGTCTTGTTGAGGACTCCGCTGTTCCTGGCAAAGGGTGAGAGTCGTCCTTAAACTAACAGGATGACTTTTCTCATGCCATAAAGCCAAAACTCTGGTTCATTCTCTGATTAGAACCATGGAAAAAGCAAACTAAATGGAACATATCTTGCCTGTGGAAGCATTGCTCAATGAATGTCATGATTTTGTGTTCGTAATTACACTCACAGTGGACTTGCAGAGACAAAGTGCCTACCTCTGGGCTAATGACATTAGCAAAGCAAAGAGTGGCAATGCCAAAAAGAAGCTGACTCAGAGAAGCAGTGAGTAGAATGGTGGTTGCTTGGGACTAGAGGTGGGAGAAGAGAGACTGAAGGACACAAACCTTCAGCTGTCAGATGTGCCTTGTATGACATGGCGACAGTAGTTGGTAACACTGCATTGTGTAGTTGGAATTTGCTGAGAAAGTAGGACGCAAGTATGTGAGGTGACGGTATGTTAATCATTCGATCGTGAGAATCTTTCACAATGCATGTGTACGTCAAGTCACATTGTTCACTCTAGGTATCTCATGCTTTTGTCAATTACACCTCAGTAAAGCTGGAGGAAAAAGGGGGCAAAGCATGGCGATACCCTGGACCTGATCGGCTAGGGCTGGTTCCAAGTAGGGGTGCTGTTGTCCAGTGGGGCAGGATCCAACAGTGAGGCAGTGATGCAGGGAGAGTCTGAGTGGGAGCCACTAGGGCAGAGCGGGAAGGGAAGTTGTCCAGGAAGGGCCCGTGCAGTCAGATGGTGGGACTGCTAATTCCAGCCCCACGGTGTGTGGGACAAGTAGCAAAGCATCTGGAAGAGGGGGCTTTAGACTCCCAAATTTGAACCCAGTAGGAGGTAGTGGGTAATCATGAAGAAGAAGGGAGACATATTAGGAGCAGTCTAGTTGTTTCTGCAGTCACTTGTAAATGTAAACCTCAATAGAAACAGAATTCTCATCTCTGGGAAGTCTCGGAGTGGTCGACCAGAAGTACATGCGGGACTTTGGAAGAAATAACTGGTTTGATGCTCTGGCTTCCTACCTGTCAGTAATACTTGTGCAAATCCTGTTTTTAGGCATTAGCTTTATTTACTTGCCATTTGTAATTTCAGATTCCAAGTCCTTAGTCCCACTACCTGTTCTTCCCTGGTCTGATTGGAAAATAATTGTGCATGTGGTCAAAGATGTCTGCAAAGATTTGCCTTTCTAATCTTTTTTAAATTTAAAAAATTTTTCATTTCTTTTTGAGAGAGAGAGAAACAGACAGACAGAGCATGAGCGGGAGAGGGGCAGAGAGAGAGGAGACACAGAATCTGAACCAGGCTCCAGGCTCCAAGCCTCCAAGGCTCCAGGCTCCAAGCACAGAGCCCGACTCAGGGCTCGAACTCAAGAACTGCAAGATCATGACCTGAGCCAAAGTAGGTTGTCCAACTGACATGAGCCCTAGTCAGTTGCCCAGGCGCCCCGCCTTTCTAATTTTACCCCTAGCAGCTTGGCTGCCGTGGTGCTCAGAGAGTTTCCAAACACATTTTTCGGAAGTGTTAGGCATCGAAGGGCATTTTCAGCCAGCGGCCCTAGCAGTTGGGGCAGTGGGGGTGGATGCAGAGAATGGATTAGGAGGGACGTTTTTGTTTAGACCTAATATTCTGGGAGTGTGTGAACATCAGCATTTTCATACCTTTGGGTAACTTTAACACCTTTTCCAAAACAAAACAGGCTTCAGGCTTCTTTTTTTTTTTTTAATGTTTTATTTATTTCTGAGAGAGAGACAGCATGAGGAGGGGAGGGTCAGAGAGACAGGGAGACACAGAATCTAAAGTAGGCTCCAGGCCCTGAGCTGTCAGCACAGAGCCCAACTCAGGGCTTGAACCCATGAACCGTGAGATCATGACCTGAGCTGAAGTCGGACGCTCAACTGACCGAGCCACCCAGGTGCCCTGAAACAGGCTTCTTAATAACAAAGTATAAAAAACCTTGTTGATTACTTTTTCTTAGCTCACATTGTAGAAAACTTAACTGAGTTTCTATGTGCTTTGAGGCTTGTCTGCTAATTGGAAGTGACCAGTGATTTGAACGAGGCGGTAGAAGTGTCCCTGTGGGTCATGGTCATGGGGCAGCGGTGGGTGGGTGAGTGGGCTGCAGACTGAAAGGCAGGCGTTACAGAGAACTGAAGGCAGGTTTCTGATCTTTGTGCCAAGACCAGGCCACAGAAGCACTAAGTAGCTTCCTTTAGGAATTCAAAGAAAGAAAGGTGATTGTTTTAGGGGGAAAAAATTATTTCTGGATTCCATGTAAACCTGGCAGTAAAAGCTTAAGTTAACTGGACAGGAATACGGGAAGGCAGATCTGAGAGCACAATTTGATTTTGTACAAATGCTGCTGCCTCTAAACAGCTTCATTAAGCAGGGGACGTGTGTATTCATAAATGACAGAAGACTGTGCTGGAATTTTATTTAAGCTTAAAAATAGCCTCCCCCAAGCAGGGTCAACGAGTGTCAGATAAAAAATGACAAATGTGACCCTTCCGAGCCTCCCGACGAAAACCCCTGCTTCGCGTTGATGTCTTACCAGGCCCAGCGTGGATGAGAAATGGACACTAGTTCCCTTTAGAAGAAGTTAAAAGTGATGCTGAATGTTTCGCATTTTCCGAATGGCAGGCCTGTAGAGATGCTATGGGCAGTTTTGTTTTGCTGGAACAATGTGTGTTTGTGGGGATTTGGATTTTGTGACTCCAGACTTTCTTCCCTCTCACGGAGGTGGGAGGGTGCCATTTTCCCTGGTGATGAGCTGTAATGTGCTTGGCAGCACAGAATTGAAGCTTCTAAGTACTGTGTCAGCCTCCTTCCCCCCCCCCCAACTTAAGTAAATCCTCCCCTTGGGATGACAGTGGGGTGGGGTCTCAGGAAGTAGGAAACAGGATAGCGAAGTAGGGGTGAGATGGAAGATGTTCTGGGCTTTAGAGGAAGGTGTTGCAGAACCGAAAAAACCCAGTCAGCCACCTGTGATCTGCGCCCGGCTCCTCGAACATGGAGATGAACAGCGTGGGGGCGAGTTCGAACCCTGCTTGTGATCCACGAAGAAACCTCTCACCATATCGGACTTGCACGTAGCTGGATGACGTTTTAGAGTCTCACAAAAGCCTCCCCCTGGGGCTCTGTTCTCACCTGGGGAGTGGCTGGCGGGCTATACTAAGGCGCTCAGGTCATTCTTCCCCTCTGTCCTTCCTGCCCTCAGATGACCGAACCCAGCGCTGACGTGGTTGTTCTGCCCTCTCTTTACTACCTGGGCAGAAAGGATCCGGGGAAGTGAGCTGGTTATATGGTGAGCCTCAGTACTGAGCCTGAGGGTTCCTCACCGCGCGGGAGCATTTACAGTGCGGCCTGTGGGGGTGGGGGTGGGGGGGCATCTAGATGTGGTTTAGAAGTCCTGTCTGTCACAGTTCAGAAAAGTGGTTTGGGTGGCCACTTACTGGCTGGCCTTTGCAGGTGCTGGTTTGACACAGCAGAGAGTCTCTGAGAGGTCACTGGATAGAAGATGTGCCTGTTTAAAGAAAGAAGCGGACAGGGCGACGCATGTACAAGTGTCAGTGCTGGGAAGAGGAGTTCACAGGGAGGGTATTGGCAACAGCAAAAAAAAAAAGTCTCTTTTACTCCCCACCCCTCCCCCCCAGGGCTGTGATTCCATCTGCTGCTGTTCCCTCCAGTGATGGATTTAACATTAAAATCCAGATGTGTCTCCAATAGAATCCTTACAAGTTACACCCTTGTCCTTCCCTCCTGTGTCTCCCTCCCTCTTCCTGCCCCGCCCCTCCCCCCTTAGAGGGACTAAACCGTAACAAAGGGGGAACTCGACTGGCAGGGCCCAGATTGAGGTGAGTGAGAGACCACCATTTCCAAGGCCTGGGTCTTTGTATCCCGCAGAAATCCTCAAGGGTGTCATTTCCTTTTGCGGTTAGGTTTGAGAGTGCACAAAATGACCGTCACCACCAAGAGTCCTTTCTGTCAAATACAGGCGTCCCCTGTTACCCGAAAGTAGAGCGTCCCCATGAAAGCTTCTGTAAGTCTGAACGGCATAAAGCAAGAGCATCTGCCACTTTCCAGAAGTTCAAGTTAGCCACTTCCCTTTTATAAAAGACCTGCATTAGTACAGTAATAGCTTTTTCATAAAAGCAAAACTCCTCTTCAGATTTCTTGTGGCTAGTGAAAACAGTCAGGTACTCATTGGGTCTTTCATAAAAGTGGGGTCCCTGCATTGGCAAGGGCTCTGGTCTTCCGAACCTCTGATATGCAGATGTCCACTGTGGTCCTGCCCTTACTGGCCCTCAGTGGATGGAACTTGAATTTTTATTCCCTAATTCAGCCCATGTGGGGAGACTGACCTCAAGAGGAACCTTAGCTTATATATAGATGTTGCAGAATTTACTCATGAGCAATGATGTGACCGTAGTGTATTTGACTCATCATCTTCTGTTTATTTTTTTTTTGGAAAAACTGTAAAACCACATTTAAGAAGTATATAGATAGCATAATCCTCCTTGACACTCAGTCTTATTGACTGATTGCCTGCACATTTTATTGGGGTTGTCTGTTTAGCTCTCTGTTTCTTAAGCACCATTCAAACCATCTCCACCCCCCTCATTTGTAGGTTTATATCCGAAGTCCAGAAGGGCCAAATTTAAAGGTTTTTTTTTTTCTTTCATTTACATAGATGTTCTTAGCAATAGCCACATGTACTTGCATGACCCAGGAATGAAACGCCCTCCTTTTGAAATGGCTTGAGTCTGTAGCCCATACGGACATCTTGAGCTTGGTGGTTATAGGTGGGCTTCCCAACACTCACTTCCCCTTTGTAGGTATAATTAACGTTGCTAACACCCAGTGTTTACAAATAGCATTTTTGTTCAAGAAGGATGGTAACACATAGGCACACCAAAAATGATGATTCTTTAGAGGAACGTGTGCTCATTTCACAGAGCAACAAATTTCAAAGCCCAGGTCTTGCTTAGTGCCCCTCCCCCCCCCTTGCTCTGTCATTCAGACTCCTCTTGAAATGACAGANACGTGTGCTCATTTCACAGAGCAACAAATTTCAAAGCCCAGGTCTTGCTTAGTGCCCCACCCCCCCCTTGCTCTGTCATTCAGACTCCTCTCTTGAAATGACAGCGTATGCCTTACAAGTCAGTGAGTGTGACCTTTTACCCAGTTTCACCTAAGCCTTAATTGGTGTGCCTTTTTGGCATAGAACTCTCTCAGTGCTTGCTCTTCAAACTTTTGCTAATTATTCTAATTGCTAATTAGAATGACAATAAATGTCTTGTCTTCAGATTGCTTTGTCAAGACGATTTGGGATATAATTAACTTCTTGAACTTGGATTTGGCTGTTTGACCTCCATGTTTCTCAAAGTTCTGAAGATTATATACCACCAAAAGATTAACTGTAACCCAAGAATTATTTAACCAAAGTTTGTTGTGAAATTGTACTCTAGAGCAGTGGATTCTCAAAACAGAAATTGAGAAGTTGACCTGCCTTGAGAGGGATATTGTCTCCATATATATATAGCCAAAGCTTAACTGGCTCTCTTCGCAAACTTGGCCCCCATGGCCCGTCTTCTAGTTCTGATAAAAATGGAACTGCTATTTTTAGACCTCCTTCTTTGCTCCTACACCAAGGTACTTGCCAAATCCCATTCGTTAGCCAGTACTGCTTCTGGGGTCACCCTTCTCCCCACACCCACTTGCCACTGCCTTCACCCGGGCCCATGTGAGTAGATGTCCTTCCCTCCCATTCTTCAGGCTGGTCATGTTTCTTGTAGATTTTTTTCTGAAGCATTTGTCCGGATCTTCACCGCATCCCTGCTGGGACCCGAATGCCTCCAGGCTGGTGGCTGTCACTATATCCTGCACCAGAATCCCCTGGAGACCTTGCTGCAACACAGACTGCTGGACCACACTCCCAGAGTTTCTGATTCAGTAGATCGGGCGCAGGACTAGCTAATTCGCTTTCCTTACGAGGGCCTGGTGTTCCCCAGACCATCGTTTGAGGACCTCAGCTTGAGGGTGAGTCTCTGCTCAGAAGATTGCAGGCTACTCCTGTCTGTTCATTCTAACTTCCTCTGCACTCTTTGCTCAGCTGGTGCTCTTTGAAGCATCTCTGGTGACGTAAGGATAAGACTTGGGCTCCTTCAGCAAAAGCTCTGTGTCTTATTCACCTGATTAGCATCTGGCCCATTGACAGCTTTAGGGGTTCTCAGCGGAACCCCTGGGGGAGGGCAGTGTTGCTTTAGCAGAGAAACCACTGAGGGACACCACGAATGAATGAGAGTCATGATAAGAGGGGTAGGAGGCCCCGTCCCAGGCTGAGGTCATGAGGACCTCCCTGCGGGCTACCTGGCTGCCCGTCTGTCCCGGCCATGAGTTGATAGGCAGAGTGGGCTGGGCCAGGGGCCAGGGGGCAGCTATTCGTGGCAGTGCTCTCCTCTTCACTGGACACACCTCTTTTCTTAGCTTTCTGCCCCTCAGTCCCTCGCCCCTTTCTTTCCTACCTTAGCCGTGATGCCCTGGCTCTCTTTGGTGGCTTCCTGGGTGGAAACGTACTTAATATAAAGTGACAAAATTGCTTCTGAATTTTAATCTGAGTATTTGTTGGAGAAAAGATACAGGCTAAGAAGGACTGCTATTTTGGGGATATTGTAGGGTGTCTGTGTAGTATTCTACATATTCATATTTTCTAAGGCCAATTTTGTTTACCTAAAAATAACCCTGGATGTGGACACATGGTATCCCCATTTTGCAGAAAAGCAAACAGACTGAGGTTAAGTAATAATCATGATCCTACAGCACAGGGATTCCCCCACCATTATACATGCAAAGAATAACTGCTTTATAAAGTAGCATGTTATAATTAATAATTATGTTTGGAATCATGGCTGCAGGTGTTAGAAAGTTTCTGCCAAGATACAGAAAGAAGACTGTGTGATGATTGTAGAATACACCATGGGGTGATATTTACTCCAGAAAACTATTTGTAGGTTTAGAGCAAGTGTCAAACACATATTTAATACGTAATAGATAATGAAAGAATTTATATAAATGTAGACCATAGAAAAAAGTCCGGAAGGAACTCATCAAACTGGTAATAGGGACGAGTCTCTTTTTTCCATAATATACTTATGTACTGTTACCTTTTTTTTGAAGTACATACGTGATAAATTGGTTGGGAGGAGAGCTTGTTGGAGGAGTATGAAGGCTACTAACTAAATCCTGAAAACAAACAAACAAAAAATAGAAGAAGAAGAAAAAAAAATCCATCAAAATCTCTCTGGCAGTCATTACCTATAAAGGTCTCCGTGTTGGTGCTGCCCCTGGAATGTGTCCGTTTTTCCATCATCTCTGCCTGCTCACACTCTAGTCTCTGAGACCTAGTCTTTTGCCCCCTTCTTCATGAAGGCTTTCCTATCCACTTTCTTCAAATCGCATGCTAGAAATTATCTCTCTCACTATGAACGGTCGTTTCTTATAGTACTAAGAAGTTCTTACATCATTGTGCGGTTTCCCCAAGAGAGTGTTTCCTGACCGTTGTGCATGTGAAGACCGCCCCCCCTCTGAAATTAAAAAAAGCATAGACTCTGACATCATAGTAGTTGAGCTTTGATTTGTCAGTTCCTAAGGAATGCTTGGTGTTTCTGTGGCTATCTGGACCCACAGTATCTCTGTGGCCCTGGAGGGCTGCACAGCTCAGAGGTTGGGAGCTATTACCTCTTCGCCCCACCCCCTTAGAGGAGAGAGGGGGAGGGCGAGGGGCAGTGAAAGGGAGAGAGAAAACCCCAAGCTGGCTCCCGACATGGGGCTCGGACTTACAAACCATGAGACCATGACCTGGGCCAAAATCGAGAGTCAGATGCTCAACTGACTGAGCCACCCAGGCGCCCCTAGAGAGTTACTTCCTCTTATGATAACTTCTGCAACTAGTTAGGAGTTATTGCAGAGAGGAGGTATACTTTCTGCACCACCCAGGAAAGACCACATACATGAGGGTGCACGGAGATACCAGATCTGCATCCCTACAAATGCAGCAAATCAAAGCAGTAAAAACGTGTCCCTGCACCTCCCTCCGTACGTTTTCTAGCTGGTGATTATTACCTGTTAGATGCTCTATGAGAATCTAAGGTTTCTACCAGGATATACTGCTGTCGACACAGAGATAAAACAGTGGAAATAATCTCAGAAGGAACCTGCATGGCATTATGGAAGTAAAACGGAAAGGTGTGTCATTTCCACGAGAGCTGACCCAAACGCAGCCTCCTGTGCCATCGATGGCAGAGGTCTGAGACTGGTCACCGTGTGTGGTGGTGACAGGCCTCCGGTCCTCCTGCCAGACCCCTGCTCAGATGTCTGCTCGGCTGCTCCCTTTTCCCAGGGCCCCTCGGACAGCCATCTGGTCTTAGCCTTGCTTCCCTGAAGCCAGCAGTTGGCCCCAGCTGAATGCTTTAGGTTGGCAAGTCCCGCCCTTCCGTTCTTTCAGCGCCCACGGAGCAGCTCCTCCACAGGGGCCCCCGCAGGGCGGCGCGGGTGTGCGTGCGAGGCCTTTTCTTTTCAACACTGTCTTCTGACGGCTCACGTGTCTGTGTCTTCTCACAGGGTAGTGATGGTGCCCGGAAATCCGCGCTCCTGGAGACCGATGAACCCTTGGTGTATTTCTACGAAGATGTCAGAACCATGTACGAGGGTTTCCAGAGGGGCATCCAGGTGTCAAGTAAGCATTTGCTGGATTTGTGTGACGCGTGCTCAACGGCTCCCATTCAGAACAGTGGTCTTTCTGGAGAAAGGCGTCTTTGCTCCGTCTAACACCTGTTTCCACCTGTTCGGGTGTCCCTGTCTCCTCCCGTAACGTCCCCAGAGCGAGCTCCGAAGCGCGCCAGCCCCTCTAGCTGATCCCCTGGCAGAGCGGGGCCCGTGGTCGCGTATGTTTTCCGCATGTCCCGTATGCTGTCACACTTGTGTTAGCTCGTCGTGGGCTCTGACGTATCCTGAGGTACAGAGACCTGTTTAATTGGGCCCAGTCCAACATTTTCAAGCTCACTTGAGCGTGAGACCCATAGTTTCGGAAATAAGCAGACATCCCAGGGAGGCAGCGTTCCCTGAGACGCGTCGCAAGTGCTGGCTCGCGGGCCTACGCCCCGTTAGTAGCGGTGGCCCAGGGGACCGTGTGCTGTGTGGCACCTGCGTGCCCTTCCAGCCTCTCTCCCTTCCAGGCTCCGTGTGCACTTGCCTCACGTCACCCTGAACTCCTTGCCAAACCAGGACCCCTTCCTTCTCCTCACCCCACACCTTTGCGCATTTGTTTTTACCCTGACCGGAAAGCCGCTTCGTTCCTGCCTCCAGCCCCTGGCGCTTGCTGTATGCTGACTAAGCCTGTAAAGCTCGTATTGCTTTCTTTCACCTTTTCTGTAAAACCTTCCTGTTGCCTTGTTTTCACCTCCTGCCTCCAGCTGGAGATGCCTGCTTTCCCCAGCAACTTGTGCCTATTTCTGTAACAGGCATTTACCTGCCCATCTGTCCCACTAGCCAGTGCTCCTTGAACAGGGCAGCTGTCTCCTCTCTCGGCACCGGCACACAGTAGGTGCTCCGTGAACGCGTCCTCAGCGATGGAGACGGGACTCCCTGCTTCCCCCTCCCCGCTTTTTGTTTCAGCCTCTTCGTTTCGGCTCGTCCCAGGTTACTCTCCAGAAATGGCCTTTGGGATCCACACGTTTGTTGTTTAAATCGTTTGGTGGTTAGCTTTTATTTTTCTACTGCTCACTAGACTGTCGCCTCCTGCCGGTCCGGGGCTGCGTGCTATTGCTGTCTCTGTCCCCACAACGTGTTGCGTGTGGTATGTGCTCAGGAGGGGCCATGGTTTTCACCCGATACTCGTGAAACTGATTGCGCTGATGTGCTTTCGCCCCGCTGTTCCTGTGGCAGATTCATTAGGCCCCACGATAAAGGGACAGCAAGTAATTTATGAACTTCTTCAAAGTTAGGGGCAGGGGCAGGGTTTGTCCGTGATAGTACATATCCGTAAGGGACAGCAGCCTAACATAAGGCCACATCAAAATATTTATATGTGTGTGTATGTATGTGCAGGTACATAGTGTGAGCAACCTTTACCACTACCACAAAGGCATCTGTGTAAAGGTTTCTACGGTTTTCCCACTGTTAGCAGAGAATGACTTCCTCTAGGCAATGTGATGACTTACATTCCACTCTGACTCTCCTCTCCTCTCAAGACGGTAACTTTTAATTTTTTTTCTTACCTTCCTCTACTTGGAAAATGAAGGTCTTACATGAATGTTTCAGAGAAGTTGAAGAAAACTAAGTTCAGTCTTCTTCACCGCTACCGAAGAAGGAAAGTAAACTGCGGGTTACTTTTGCCTTTTTATTTTTTTCTAGAGGAGCTTTTTATTCTAGAAGCTTTAATTTTCTCGACTACCCTAAGATTAAGCCTTGATAGGAGAGCAAAAGCGAGCCTCTAGGTAAGGAACTTAGGAGTCTGTTGAATGACGGGAGGAGCGAGCCGGCCTGGAGACTTTAAGCCTCGTCTTTGCGGGCCGCACGCAGGGAGCCGCTTCCCAGGGGCCCTCTGCCTGTGAACCAGCGGATTCTCGTCCCCAGCCGCGCTGCAGCAGCACCTGGGGGACTTTTAAAAACCACTAAGGCCCAGGCCCCATCCCTGTCCAGTTACATCAAAAATTTTGTTAGTAGGGCCTGGGTATAATATCTTTTTTTAAGTTCCATGTCCTGGTGCTGGGGTCCTGTTTTTTCTGTAAAGGGCCAGACGGTAAATCTGGTCGGCTTTTAGGGCCATACAGTCTCCGTTAGGACGGCTCAGCTGCAGTCTTACGTAGTACGGAAGTGAACGAGCAAGGCTGGGCTCCAATAAAACTGTTATTTACAATAACAGGTGGCAGGCTTGATTGAGCTCCTGCCTACAGATGGCCAGTGCCTGTTCCCAAAGAATAAAATAACATTATTTCACATGGCAAATGTCTGCAAACAACTTCTGATGGACCTTGTGCTGTCCAGCGAGGTCTTTATTACAGTCCCTGTGAACTGAAGCGCGTCTGAGAATAAGGCCCTCTATGCGCTTTCTGTTTGCATCAGGGCTGCTGTAGAGAGAGTCAGGAAGCCAGGGTGGAGCAGAGAACTTGTCTCCCCATGCTCACGACTGACCCGTATGCGCAGCACCCTTTTCTTCGCTAGTGGGGGGACTCTGTGTGATAGGTACAGCGTATCGGGGCTGTCCCTGGGGCCGTGCTCCGCTGTCCCTCCCTCTTCCTCCAGGCCCCCAGGCCAAATCGGAACACCTGAACTGCCACTCAAGCCTGGAATGGGGAAGCCAGATAGGTTATAGTCACCAGGCAGAAATGCAAGCACCCCATTCAGAGGGGAGGTGACAAAACAGTCTGTAGAAGAAGCCGTGCAGGCACACAGATGGTGGTAGAACCCGTGTTTCTAGTTAAGGAACATTCTGGTACATGGTCAACTCTGATCATCTGAACATGGCAGCTTTTTGCTGGGGGGAGGGGGTGGAGTGGACATGGTTTTCCTTCCACAACCACAAACTGAGCGTAGAGTTAGCTAGGGGTTAATCTGTAGAAAGAAACTTGCACAATTCCAAATATAAATCACTTGAATGATATTTATTACTGTGCTAGCCCTTAGCGGGAATAATTAATACCGGGTTTTCTTTCTTCCTGTTTATTCAGTACCTGGGTTAGAATCAGGACACATCCTGATATCTCTTTCTTTCTTTTTTTTTTTTTTTTTAAACATTCATTTTATTTTTGAGAGAGAGAGTGTGCATGAGTAGGGGGAAGGGCAGAGAGATAGGGAGAGAGAATCCTGAACAGGCTCTGCGCTGTCAGTGCAGAGCCCCACGTAGGGCTCAGTCCCACAAACAGAGATGGTGACCTGAGCCAAAATCAAGAGTCAGATACTTAACCAGCAGAGCCACCCAAGTGCATCCATCCTGATTTTCTTAACTTTCGCTTTTATAAATACTCCCTTATTTTCTCTCATTTTGCATCTTTTCTTCATTTTTGTTGCTTTGCAATTAGGACTTCACCCGTGTAAATAAAGTCCAGGTCATCGGAATTTGGGCATTTAAGAATCATATTTTCCTTTTTACATTCTGAGTTAGAATGCTTTAAATTTAGAAATTTTGAGAGATTCTTTTGAAAACCTACACCAGAATTTCTTTACCATTCAGCTACTGACTCCTTTCTAAACCAACAAGGTACTGAAGAAGAATTCACAAACTGGGTGTCCTTAAAAATTGTATTTGCCTTATATCCTCTCATTTTTTCCTCTTCTCCCACCCCATTTAAGAAACAAAATAGAAACAAACAAAAAATCAGACCAGAACCCAGGGAGAACACATTTCCGACCTGAACTCATTATTTCTAATCTAGGGACAAAAATCTATCTACCTGATCCTTTGTAGGATGGAGCATAAATTAGAATGTTGATGCATGTCAAGCCCATTTTTTCTTTTTTCTTTTTTCAGATAATGGCCCTTGTTTAGGCTCTCGGAAGCCAGACCAGCCCTATGAATGGCTTTCCTACAAAGAGGTGAGTTTTCTGGCTCTGTGGGTCCTTGTGCAAGGGTGCCACTGAAATACGTCAGCGCTCAGAGCCGCTGTGAGGGCTGGAGGGTCGCTACCGAGTCCCGGTGCTGCGCTAGCCCAAAGCCTTGGGGTCAGCGCACAGTGTGCAAAGGGAGAAGTCTTCCACAGCCATTTGGGAAAAAACTGGTTAAGGAACTTCATTGGTGGTTCATAAGCACTTGATTGTTGAACTTACAATGGATGCGTTGTGGAGTTGAACTTAATTTTAAGATAACGTGCTAGAAGTGTGCTCTGAGTCCATGGGGGAATAGAATTTCTCCTCTGCCTTGAGGGGTGCTAGAGATATTTAGAAGCCCCAGTAGAGAGTAACCCTCTCCTGTTATAGATGAGGAAGATGTACGCCAGGAAAGGATGGGCCTCGCCTAACGTCACAAGCTGGTTAGGGACAGAAAGAGGACCAGAAGTGAGGCCCACGCCTTCTGGTACAGGGCTCTTTGGTGCATCGTATAAACCTGACCAACTTGGGGCTGCTGTGGCACTGAGCCCCGGGGCAGCCCATGCAAGCATGTTCGGAGGTGATACCTGTGTACTGTATGGACACAGAGGAGGCTGGGATTGGGCGTATTTCTGTTTATTCCTGTCCCTCTGCAGTCCTGCTGACCCGCAGCTATAGCTGCTTCAGTAGTTTCCGCTGGCCAGGAGGGAGCAGAGCAGGAAGACGCTGCTTCTTATTTTGATCATGTTCGCAAGACATCTCGATGGCCCCGCTTCACCCCGGGAGGCAGGACCCCCAGACGCACGGGAGCCGCTCGTCAGTTTCTGCTGCCTTTTGTTTCCAGCACAGCTGTCCAGGAAGCGGCTCCCTGCTGTAGGGGCAGGCCATCCTGTGGCGTTCACGAAGCCAAGTGAACTTCCTCCTTCCACGTTTGGCAGGTGTGCTCTGGAGTGCGTATGTGACGGGGGTTGTCACGAGGAGCCACAAAGCCGGCTCGGGAATAGCGCTCGCCGGCCCTCCCTAGACTGAGCCGCACACCACCTTGTCTTCCCTTCCCTCATCTGAAGGGCAGTGAGATGCGGAAGGCTTGGCTTGGGTATCTCTTGACAGCGAGCCAAGAGGCAGAACAGCTTGGTGGACCTAGTTCTTGTGGAAGGAGGGATGAGATGTGTGGCCCAGGGGACCAGAGGGATTTCACCGCTTTTGTTTTGCCTTTCCAGAGCCCAAATAAAATGCTGCCAAGGTCCCTTATTTTCACAAGGGGTGTAGAAACAGTTGTGCGTGTGTGTTGGACACGTAACGTTGTGTGGTGGTGTTCAGGCCTCCCGGAACGCACAGGTGCGGTGTGGATTAACTCTGCTAGAGGCTGGCTGGAAGGCGTAAGACACATCCGTTGCAGATTGGACTTCTCGAGGCAGACTGAAAATCACTGCAGTTCCTGGAGGTGTTCATCTGCGTGTTCTACCTTTCAGCCAGAGGCCAGTGAAGATATAAAACGAGATAAAACAGAAGCCAACTTTGGATTTGTACACTTTTCGCTAGCTTAGTGGCTCTGTCCTTTGCGGGGCTGGGAACCCCGTGAGGTTTTCTGAGGGAAGGTATGGAGCCTCTTTCTGGAGATATAAATGCACGCACGTGAGCGTAGGAAGCTCTGCAAACCACAGCATTTCACGGGTTCCCATCCCGTACGTGCACGCAGAGGTTGTGAAACAGGCTGGGATCTGAAGATGGAAACAATAAGCATATTCATGTCGTTCTTGCTATCTCCTCACCTGGCAGCTCTCATTCCCATAGGCAGAGCGAGGTGGCACTGTGTGCCAGGGCAAACGGGTTCTGGGCAGGCACGGCTGTGGCTTTATTCCCTATGGGCATGGGTGGGGATTCACAGTGCTCTCGGGAGCTCAGCAACTGAGAATAAAGAAAACAATTCCAGGGGCGCCTGGGTGGCTCAGTCAGGTAAGCGTCCGACTTCGGCTCAGGTCATGATCTCACGGTTCGTGGGTTCGAGCCCCGCATCAGGCTCTGTGCTAACAGCTCGGAGCCTGGAGCCTGCTTCAGATTCTGTGTCTCCCTCTCTCTGCTCCTCCCCCACTCAAGCTCTGTCTCTCTGTCTCTCAAAATAAATAAATAAACATTTTTTAAAAATAGAAAAGAATGCCAAATTTTAAGATGAAAAAAATGTCTTAGTAGTTAATTTGGGGTAGGAATGGGGAGAGGATGTGGGCAGGCTTATAATCCTACCTAATTATTATGAGACTATCTATTTTTATAATATAAATAATAAATAATAATATTTTATAATAAATAATAATATTTATTATTTACTTTACTTAAAATTGTTACAAGTTTTCTGCAGGTGGCCCCCAAACTTGCTATTTCTGTATTTATAGCAAATGACAAGTTTGGGCTGCTTTGCTGCTCTTTATAAATGCAAGTTATTTTTATTATTCTACATCCTTGTATTACTTTTATTATTCTATGAAACTAAAGTATGAAATAGAAATGTGTGTAAGAAGCCCAGGTATCCCGTGACCTCTGACCTGCAGCGTTGGAATCAATTCCCCGGCTTTGCAGAAGGAGCCCTGTGACCACTGCCCCTAATAGTGAGATCCGGTGAAGTCAGCCTCGTGTGTTACACAAATGTAGGGCTAAGGGAGCCCCATTCGCTCCTGCCCTCCTTCCCCGTGCGGCGCGCTTGCTGCCCGAGGTAGTAGACCCGGCCGGCCGACACTCCACTGAGCCTTGTTCCCTGGGTTGAGTCTGACATGGTTCCTGATGATGTCCCTCCCTGTTTCAGGTTGAGGACAAGTCAGAGTGCATGGGCTCAGCGCTGATCCAGAAGGGCTTCAAGACCGCGCCAGATCAGTACATTGGCATCTTTTCTCAGAACAGACCTGAGGTATTGACTGTTAGACACCAAATGTATGTGGTTTTGAGAGTTCGCACCTGTAAGAGCCAACTGGAGTTCATACAGACCTTTGCTTGGGACCCGATTTTGTGCTCTGATGTCTACTGAGAATATGTGTCTGTTACTCCTTAGAAAGTTACACATGTAAAAACCCAAGCCGGGGACTCCTTGGCCTTTCGGTGGAAAAAAAATATATATCCATGTATGATTATTGCTTTTTGTTTTTTTTTAACCAGGTCCCAAACAAAAACTAACCAAGATGTTACTAGAACAAATAACTAACAAAGACTCCTCTTACCTTAAGGCTTACCTCTGTGATTAGAAAAAGAGCATCAATAAATTCTAGAGAAACTTGGATACATTTTTGTCAGTAGCGGACTCCCCTCTTTGCTTTCTGAAAAGTAGGAGCTTTCCCTCTGAGCGGGTTATAAAGTTTAAAATACCATAGGCAGTGGGGAAAACGCCTCACCGTGAGTCAGCCTCAGTGTGGACACGCAGCCTGTGTGGCTGTTGTCAAAGCCTGTGCGTGGTGATTCTGTAAACCCTTGCATTCAGGTCAGTTTGAAAGAGAAGCTCTTTTGGAATTGTTGCATATATATTATATAAATGCGTATTATATATATATAACACACATATTACAGCGTTAGTAAATAGATCGGTGGCATAACTTGGCTTGGAAAAATTCAAGCACCAGGCTCGAAGAAATTGAATTGGTTCTTGTGTCTAAAAGACATGTTGGCCCAGTCACTGTGCTACTGACCATTGTATAAATTAGGCTGGTTTCCTAGAGTTTTATGTACTGGTAAGGGGTAAACAGCATTTTCCACAGCCAGACTATGACTAGGCTCATGGAACTTAGTTTCTTTCATTTTAAGTGAAATCCATTCAAGTGAAGACATCCCAGATTTTGGCGTTAGTGAAATTTTTCACTGAATCTGTGACTAGGACACGTACTCCTTACTTCATAGGATAAGCTCCTTCCTATATTTATCAGTTAGTTTAATAAATGTTTATGGAGCACCTACTATGTGCCAGGCACCACAAGGCACCAAAGCACAACAGTGATTTGGATCCTTCTCGTAAGGTACCACGTGAGGGAAGACCAGCCCATAAGGTGATGCTCTTTCTTTTTTNATGACCTGAGCCAAAGTCGGACGCTTAACCGACTGAGCCACCCAGGCGCCCCAGGTGATGCTTTTTCTGTAGCCTGGTAAGCACAGACACAGGGAAAAGGGTTATGGGAGCTCAGTCAAGGAGGACTTCCTGGAGGTGGCCTCCCAGTAGAGTCGTGAAGGATATGAGAGTGGGGAAGCCAAGAGAGGGTCAGGAGCAACCACAGGTTTGCATGAAGCAGCATGTCTGTGTGGGAGATTGAGGGATTTTACTCTGGTAGAGCTTGAGGAACAGGGAAGACAGGGCCGCGTGTCCCACGTGGGCCCTGCTGAGGGGCTTGGGCCTGCCCTCCCTGTTGCTAGTTTGAAACTGGTGCCAGGAAAGAAAAAGGAAGACAGCTGCCCTGGGCCCAGTGACCACAAGGGGGGCGTGCTGCCTGTCCACGGCGGCTGTGCCTTGATCTGCGCCGTGGCCGCGTGTCAGGTGCTGCAGATTCGAGAACTGCAGCTGGAAACGAGACGCCGCCAAGGACTGTCAGTGACAGGCTGGTCTTGCCTTGTTTGCCTCGCAGGCAGATTAGTTGCCACATGGCTGATGAGTTAGAGGCGAGGAGAGCAGTCACTGTTCTGGGGAGATTTTGCCAGAACGTTTCTCCCGTTAGGCATTAGGTGTGTCCCTCCTTCCCCAGTTCCCAGGTCTTACTGCACACGGAGGCCAGGTTGATCTTCTCAGACCCCAGGGCCTCTGTCGCCGAGAAGCCCTCGGTGGCCACGCGTTACCTGGGGGCGGAGCCAGGCCGCTGCACAGGCGCAGGCCTGCTGCAGGCCGCCTCTAACCCTGCCTGCTCGGACAGCCCGAGGGCTCACTGCCCTCCCCCTGCTTTCCATCGCGCAGCCCCCGCACTGGAGTCTCCGTGCCGTTTTCTCCATGTGTCCAAACCGTGCTGCCCTTGCAAAGGGCGGACTCAGTCATGTGCCCCGCAGACGTGGGCCACCCCCAACTCCCTCGTGCCTGAGCCCTCCACTGGCTCGTAGGGTTAATTATCTTCTCGCATCTTTGCCTCGATTCTTCCGGCATATTGCACTGTCCTTCTAAGAAGGGGGCAGTGTTTTTGTTCCCATCACGAATCCAACCACGGTGCCTGGCACACAGGAGTAGACACATAAATGTTAATTTTGCCACATCCATTGTTTCCACTTTGAGTCTTTGTAGAGTGTTCTGCTTGGAGTGGTTCCGGAATGACCTCTCGTTTTCTCTCTCTGACCTTTACTGTTCATTTAGTGGGTGATCATTGAACAGGGATGCTTTGCTTACTCGATGGTGACCGTCCCCCTCTATGATACACTCGGAGCCGAAGCAATCACCTACATAATCAACAAAGGTATGTCTGCGGTCTCCAGGTTGGGCCCTGACCTAGTTATCAGTTAGATTTGGTGGCTTTACATTTGACTGTATTTGATTTGATAGGGATTTTATGTTTAAATGTACATCTGTCTTCCTATTCAAAGACTGTAAGTCCTTAAAATAGTCTGGTGTCAGATATTGTACAGTCAAGCTTTTTAATATCTCAGAGCTCATTCTTCATTGTATCTCTTCGTTCCCAGCTGAACTCTCGCTAGTTTTTGTGGACAAGCCAGATAAGGCTAACGTACTATTAGAAGGTGTAGAAAATAAGTTAACACCAGGCCTTAAAACCATAGTCATCATGGACTCCTATGGCATCGATCTGTTGGAACGAGGCAAAAGGTGCGGCGTGGAAATCACCAGTATGAAGGCGATGGAGGTAAGTTATCCTACCCACTTCTCTGGCAGGCGTCCCGGAGGCCAGTTTGACTCACGTGTGGTGTCCAGTGCAGTCACACCATCCTAGCTGTGGTCGGCATCTCCACAACCCATAAAAGACATAGGGTGGAAATTCCTTCCTCATTACCGGAAAGAAGGATTCTACATGCACGCCCGAGTGTGAATCCATCACATCTTATAAAAAGCACTCTCATAAAACAAGTTGCAGTGCTCACACATTTATTCTAGAGCACTGACCAGCCATACCAGTAAATGGTAGAAACGTGAATTTCTTTTTTTTCCCTTAATGTTTATTTATTTTTGAGAGAGAGTACCTGGGGAGGAGGGGCAGAGAGAGAAGGACAGAGGATTCAAACTGAGCTCTGTGCTGACAGCAGTGAGCTCAGTGTGGGGCTTGATCTCACAAACTGCGAGATCATGACCTTAGCCGGAGTGGGATGAGTAACCGACTGAGCCACCCAAGTGCCCCAGAAATGTGAATTTCTGATTCAGATGGAGATTTAAGTTTTTATATTCTTTTTAGGCTTTAATGCCATTTCCTTAATGATTTGCTTCTAAAACAGAGCCAGCTATAGAAATCTGCCTCATTATTCTTATTCCCAAATTGCTTTTGTAGCATCCTGGTGGATTTCCAGCATAGATGTTTGATTTGGTTTATTTTTATATTAAATTTCTTGTGACTCACCTTAGTTAAAACTTTAAAGGTAACCATTCTAGGAAAATGGATGCGACCCATATTGAAATTGGTTGTTTGACATCACATCATGTAAAAAGCTGATTCTCCCAGTTGGATTAGAGTTTAATCCAGAGAAGCTGGTTAGAGGAGGATCTTGTCAGGTACACATCACAGGAATATGCCGTTCTTCTGAAAATGTTATAAATATTTTCCTGGAACTGTTATAAATAGGGTTTCAAATTTTACTTACAGTTCTCCTTCTACAAGGAATTGGAGGCTATAAACAAGAATCTGTATAATACCTTTCCAGAGGAACTTAGCAGCCATAGAGAAATTAATTTGTTCTAACAGAGACTTCTGGCTCACATGTATACAGAGACATGCACAGTAGCATAGATGCTGAGTCCATAAGAATGGGTGTTTTTAACTAGCTTTTTACCTAGCATTTCTGTGCATTTGTTAATTTCACTTATGATCACCTTCACTTATGATCACCATTCACAATAATGTAACCCTTTTCCTCCATCTTTCCTTCTTTTCCCTAACCCACCACACAAACATGCACACACACAAGCACACACCCACAGGAATTTTTTGGTATTTTTTTATTTTTCTATGATGAAATAATTTTAAGATTAAAAAATTTAGGTAAGTGAAGATTGCAACGTAAAGGTAATATTAAAGGCTTTATTTGTAAAATACATTGTTTTACACTTCCCTGTGTCATATGATTCATACTTGGTTTTTAAAATTTTGTAAGCAAAAGATTAAGTAATTTTTAAGAAGGGAATTTAACATTGGCCTTATGGTTGATCATATGATCAAGTTTATATTGATATATATTTTAATAGGATCAAAAAGAGAAATATTGGTATTTGGAGTTTTTGCTTTTTGGGGATATTTTATTATGAAAATTTTCAAACATGCAAATAAGAACAGTGCAAAGTACCAAGAATTGTATAGTAGACTGACGTATACCGACCAAACATCTGCAGCTAATGTTTTAATATATTTGCTCTATCATATATTCACGTATCACTCTGTTCTTCTATTCATTCATTGTCTTTTTTTAATGCATTTTCATTAAGTTGGAGATTTTATTGTCCTCAAATACTTCACTCTGCTATTCATTAACTAGAATTCAGGCTTTCTTCCAGGCAAGGTTTTTTGTTTTGTTTTGTTTTGTTTTGTTTTGTTTTGGCATTTGGAGCCTGAAGATGGCAATTTGTTTATTTTTATGGTTGCTGTACTCTTTTCTACATGGTATCATTATACAGGTTTGAGGCTGTGAACTTTCCTGGCATAGAAGGCACTAATTTTAATCATGTGCATTCCCGATAAATTAAAAGCCAAATTGCATGTAACTATGGCTTTGTTGTGCTTAATATCAGTTTTTAAAGAATTAGAGATCTCAAGAAGTTATGTAAGAATGTTGAACAGATGAGTGGAGATTTGGGTCTGATAAAGATTACTTTTTAAAAAAAAGGAATTATCATTGTTTTAGCTCCTGGATGTATTCTGTTTGGACGTCATTGTTCCTGTTTTTAATCAGCAGTTTATTAAACATAAAATTTAAAATGTAACTAAGATTAAAAATGGTTTGGGGGCACCTGGATGGCTCAGTCAGTTAGGCATCTGGCTCTTGATTTCAGCTCAGGTCATGATCTCACAGGTCATGGGCTCGAGCCCTCCACTGGGCTCTTCCCTGACAGTGTGGAACCTGCCTTAGATTCTCCCTCTCTCTCCCTCCCTCTCTGCCCCTCCCCTGTTTGTGTGCTATCTCTCTTTCTCTCTCTCAAAGTAAATAAATAAAATATTTTTTAAAAGTGTATGCTGGGCAGAAGCTTACTGAGCCCTGAGCACACTCACCGAATTACCATGTTATTCCAGCATGCTCACTCCATCTGCTCATTCAAGCTGTTCCGTTTTAATAGGAAAAGAATATAAACAGTTCATTAAAGAAAGTAATAGCTAATTGAAGTGGCCACTGAACTCCATGCAGTGAACTGAACAACATGAAAGTGAACCCCTGGTGGTGACTGGGAGCCCGCTGCTGGGAGATGCATCCTCAGAAACGAGCGTGCCGTTCTCATGTCCATCTGACAGTGCTCTTCCGTGTTCTCTCATGGACTGTGTTATTATTATCTTTTTAAGTTTGTTTATTTCGAGAGAGAAAGAAAAGGAGAGAAGTGGGGAGGGGCAGAGAGAGAGAGAATCCCAAGCAGGCTCTGCACGTGCAGAGCCTGACACTGGACTCGAACCCACAAACCGTGAGATTGTAACCAGAGTCGAAATTAAGAGTCAGGTGCTCAACCAGCTGAGCCACCTGGGTGCCCCATGTCAAGGACGGTTTTATAATCCGAGGTTCCCACATGTTTTATCTACTCCATGTGGGAAGTAGAGCTACTTGAGCCTGTAGCATTTGACCCTGCAGAGAGGCCGGTGAGCTGGTCGTCCAGAGCTGCACGAGCACGCGTCAGTGCTGTGGCTTCAGGAAGGCCCAGAGCACCTGCAGTCCGTGGGTCATGCTTATGGCTTGGTTTTGGCGAGGAGCTGACCATAAAAGGTATGGGAATATGGATAAGAAATCCATCGTAAAAATCTCTTGATTCCCGTCTTTTGAATAAATCCTGTTTCAAAGGCCAGTCCTAACACCATTTCTGCAGTTTTATATGAGAGAAGACAACTGGAAAATGGCTCCTTTTTAAAAAAATTTTTTAATGTTTATTTATTTTTGAGAGAGACAGACAGAACATGAGTGGAGGAGGGGCAGAGAGAGAGGGAGACACAGAATCTGAAACAGGCTCCAGGCTCTGAGCTGTCAGCACAGAGCCCGACACGGGGCTCAAACTCATGAACCGTGAGATCATGACCTGAGCTGAAGTCGGGCGCTTAAATGACTGAGCCACCCAGGTGTCCCAGAAAATGGCTTAGAACGATGCATAAATATGTCACTTTAGGTTAAATAACGTTGTCAGTTTCTTTCATTTGAAACAGACACTGTCTTTGAGGCAGCTCTGAGCAAGTCCCACTGTAAAGTCAACATGAAGTGACTTGATGTTACCTTATTCTTTACATTTTGAAAATGTTTCAAGATTTCTTTTTCTCTTCTCCTAAGGACCTGGGAAGAGCCAATAGACAGAGGCCTAAGGTGAGCACACAATGTCAGCCCTGCTAAGCCCTTCTGATATCTAGTCTCTGAGACTAGTGGGAATCTTGGGAATTAGCATATGGCTTATAGTTTCTTTTCTGTTCTGACTTATACCACCTTTGGTTTTGTTTGTTTGTTTGTTTGTTTGTTTCGTTATTTTTAATGTGCTCTAGCCACCAGCGCCTGAAGATCTTGCAGTGATTTGTTTCACCAGTGGAACTACAGGTAAATTTTGAAATGCGGTTGTGTCTAAGAGGTATCTGGAGGTGTGTATTCCCTGCCCCCTTTCTTGGGTGACTGACAGGTGACTTAGTTGAACTACAGATGGACTGAAGTCAGAGGAGACAGAAGTGGTCCGAGTGCAGTGCCCTTGTCGCCCTGTCAGACATTCTCAGAATCTGAGCGCCTTGTGTATCTCCTCAGACATTTATTGAAGGCAACAGTAGATCCACCCATTTCCTGGGACAAGCCAACATTTAAGTTCCAGAAATAAAATTCCCACGTTTTCTCCTCTTACCGCTACACACGCCCTGTAAAACTCACCGTATTACTACAGGTTGTTTAAGACAAGAGGTTTCATGTAGAGCACTGCACATTGTTCAGGGGCTTAATGTCATTTAAAGTCATCCAGCAGTTGGCTTTCACGGCTGCACCTAACACCAGAAGCATTTGAGGCCCCAGTTATACAGGGTTCTGGGCTTCCTTAATTCCTGTCATTTGGGGATGGTGTTTCTTTAATGTGGTTTCTACTCATGTGTGTCCCTCAGGCAACCCCAAAGGAGCCCTGATCACTCATCAAAATATAATGAGTGATTGTTCAGCTTTTGTGAAGATAACAGAGGTAAGCTTTTGGGATGTCGCCATCTTTCTTCGTGCTGGGTGGTTGGCACTAGGCCTCAGTGATGAAAGGGTTTTGTGGTTGCACCACCACAGTGGCCCGTGCGGTGCTTGGAGCGCTGTTTGACATGGAGGTGAGGTCTGAGCTTTAATACGGTCTCAGATTACCCTCTCTCGGATAGCTTTCACTCCAAGCCTCATCTCCAGCTCCTGCTTGTGACCGTTAAGCTGAATTGACAGAAGTTATTACAACTTTTCTGTAGTAAAACTTCATGTGGATACTGCCCTGTATAAATGTTTCCAGGAAAGGGCCAAGAAAAAATGTCTCCCTTGTGCTCCCATCCTGATGTGGGGAAAATAATTTCTTCAAGTGGACAGTGAAATGTTAAATACTGTGGAAGGCTTTTGAGTTACTGTTATTTATTGCAGTTGATCTGACTTCCATTGTTTGAAAAAGATTGAAACCTTGATCTTCAGTTGGTTTCCCGTTGTCTTAAAGTTTGCCTTCCAAGTGTCCGGGTCTGCAGGGCATAACACAACAGCACTGGCTGAGTGACTTAAACAACAGACATTTGTTTTCTCACAGTTCTAGAGGCTGGAAGTCCATGGTCAAGGTGTCAACAAACTGGGTTTCTGGTGAGGGCTCTGCCTGGCCTCCTCACGGGGTCCCCGCATGGCCTTTCCTCTTTGTGCACACAGACAATGAGACCGGTTTCTGGCGTTTCTTCCTCTGCTTTCAAGGGCACCAGCCCTATTGGGTCCCCTTCCTTTATAATCTCACTTAACCTGAATTACCTCCCCAAGGGCTCCATCTGCAAATCCAGTCCCTAGCACCAAGGGTATATTTCAAACTTGCCTTTTAAAAACAAGTACTTACTGAGCAATACCATGCCTTTCCCGCATACCCTTGGCACATTTCACTTACTTTGCTCTTGCGGTCTCTGGGAAGGTTGTGTAGGCCCTGATTTTTGTGACAGCAGCCTGTGCTTAATGGTTTTGGGGAGTGTGCATCTTTGGTGGCTGGAGAAGGTCAGTCTCTTACCTACACTCACACTTCCTTAGTCCCCAGTACCTTTTTCAACATATAACTTTGTAAGCAGAATTCAATGTTTAGTACCTCATCCACGTGGAATTTTAATTTCCTAAGTAGCCTTCAAATAAAACTTGAAACAGGCTCGTGGCTTATTGAGGCAAATGATTACACACTTTGTTTAAAATTAATTATACTCTCAGGGGCATTCACAACTTTGTAAAACTTCTTATCTTTCTAAAAGCCCTT
>NW_027527449.1:4855109-4888481 GCF_008692635.1 Crocuta crocuta | reverse complement strand
GGTTGGTGGCAGGTAGAAAATCAGGAAATTGAAAAGTATAGGAATGACCGAGTCTGACTCCTCCTTACGTAGCACTTTCCTACCAAGATGTACTAGTTGGGGCGCAGATCATGCTTGAATAAAATTAAGGTCAAATTATGGCACATTCAGGCTCTGTCACCCACTTCTGGAGCTGCTGGGTTTGCTGAGGACCGGTGTTTTCATCTGTCACTGTGTTATGAAGGATGGGGCAGCTTCAAGGAGGGGATGGGCACAGCCCAGAAGCGGTTGCGTAGGCACCAGATGGGGCCTCCGTTTTGTAACTGCCCTAAGGCAGCCCCTGCTTTGGCCAGAATTTTGTATGTTAATAACATGAGTGTTCCACGCAAACCCTCATTGTGCCTGGCCCTCCGCGAAGCCCATTCTCAGCCTTGAAATGAAAACCAGATGTCTTGCTCAACCCTGTATCACATCAGCATTTTATTGGAATTGGTGCCAGATCAGACCTTGCACCAAATAAATCAAGATATTTTTCATGGGGCGAAGTAGGCCATTCGGGTAAAGATGTTGATCAAACTAAAATACACAACATGTGTTTATACTATAAAAGAGCTTGGTAATCCAATGTCTCTTCTCTCCCCCTTTCCCTTTTCAACATAATATGCTATATTATGTTGGAATAGATCTTCTATTTATACAATGTAATATGCTATCTCATGTTGGAATAGATTTTCTGTTTATACAACATAATATGCTATCTCGGGTTGGAATGGACCTTTCATTCCTTATGGTGAAATTGAGCTTCCTAGGCTATGGGGTACTGTGACTTTGAAATACTAAATTATTAAAGCACATAATCCCTTCCTTAACATCCCAATCTGGACAAAACCTTCCTTATTTTGATTAACGTCCTGAATGGGTTTATTTCGTTAGAAGTGAGCTCTTCTCTGATTGTATAATTAAAGTGTGGGTTTTCATTTCATCCTTTGGGGGAGAAATAATTTTAGAGTGTAAGCAAAAGCTGTTTCTATTTGATATTGAGGTATTATGTGCTCTGGAATACACATGGAAAATTGCTGGGAATCTTAATGCTTTTCTGCTTGCTGGTGTCTGCTTACAGAATACACTTGAGCCTTCGCCAGATGATACTTTGATCTCTTTCTTGCCTCTCGCCCATATGTTTGAAAGAGTTGTAGAGGTAGGCCCCTTGTTTTACTTTGCTTGCTTGCTTGCATGCTTGCTTGTGATCTGCTAAGTTGTTGTGTTTTTCAGAAGGCACTTGCTTTGAATGCCAGTGATGTACACATGTCATTTTTACCACTTGCACACATGTATGAACTGTTAATGCAGGTAAGTCTGATGTGTAGCTGGTCATCCCCACAGCTAGTTTTTTCCTCAACTCCATTTTAGAAATGGTGCTGATTATTTTTAGAGTATAAATTTGGGGGTGGGGGCCTGGATACTTGAACTTTATTTTTTTTTTTAAGTTTATTTATTTTTGAGAGAGAGAGAGAGCATAAGCAGAGGAGGGGCAGAGAGAGAGGGAGAGAGGGAGACACAGAATCCGAAGCAGGCTCCAGGCTCCAGCTGTCAGCACAGAGCCCAACACGGGGCTTGAACTCATGAACCGTGAGATGATGACCTGAGCCAAAGTCAGACGCTTAACTGACTGAGCTACCCTGGCACCCGATAGTTGAACTTTATTAATCATTCACTTTAAAATTAGAAGCTCAGACTTTCAAAGGATATGCACATGGCGTGATTCCAGGAATTTAACTGTAAAAGTAGAATTTTTATAAACGCCGTCTTCTGTTTCTGCCTCTGTAGGAAGTCTCTGTTTTTGATGATGCTTGTTAATAACGCACAAGTCGGCTTAAGACACACTTTTTTCACCAATATTCTTAGTGCCCTTGGAAAAGCAGGATGATCTACAGCTGACCTTTGCCTGGGTTCCCTGCATACAACTGTGTGACTATTTTAAAAACTGACCGAGAACCACCTCTTTTCCTTCTTGGACAAGTCTGGATCGTATACTTCCAGGAAAAAAAAAAAAAACAGTGGCCGCCATCCATTCATTTAACAAATATTTACCGAGTAGCAGCCATGTGCCAGGCACTGTGCGAGGTGTCTGTGACAAAGAGGTGACTGATCCAGAGCCAGTGGCCCTCTGATTGGCTGCTGCCCTCCAGGGCATGCTTACCCCTAAAGGATCAAGGGTCATGAGACCCCATTTTCCATCTGTTACCTCTGCTACTTCACACCCCAGAAGACCTTGTCAATTTCCAGAGTGATCTCCAGCAAGCTGATAACGGACCGTGTGTAACTAACTGCAGTTTTGGAAATGTGCCTGGTGGGCCGGGACACCCCTGAGCAAAAGCCCCCTGCGCCTGAAAATTTAAACCATGGACTGTGGTGTCCCTTTCCAGTGGTTTCTGCTTTCAAGCCTGAGACCATTTGTACTTCCATGGCGTCGTCTTTTGAATCTCTCTTTGTTTTTAAAACTTAAAACAGGCAGACTGTTTGTCAAACATGTGTGGCTTACCAGTGCGATTTGCATCGGACGGGAACACATCCACGCAATGGGTCGTAGGGCCGAACGTCAGGCTGCTTGGGTGTTTGGTGGCCCCGGATCTTAACCGCAGCACATCCAGTGGCTTTTCAGAGATTTTTAGTTAGATTCAGATTTTAAAAAGTGAGACTTTCATAAGCTTGGTAAATAGCCAAGTTTGCAACATGGCTAGGTTTTTGTTTAAAGACTAAGTAGGGCCTAGAGCTTCTAGAAGAGTAAAATACTGGGATTACGTAACATTCACCACCCATTTGTCATCAGCCTAAACCAGCAGAAGCTCCATGATCATCACTGAAAACAGTACTGCCTGGTTTCTTACCAGTTCCTTGATCTTCAGGACGATCAAGAGAAATACCACATTTCCGTGTTGTGCAAGGGCCAGGGAATGTGAAAACACTTTTTGAAAAGCTGCCTATACGTAGAACTTCAGGCTTTCTGGAAACTGGTCCCTATGCTGAAGTTGAAGCCTTGTGTGTCTGTGTGTGTATGTAGTATAGTGCCTGCTCTGGTGATGACGTGTGGGTTATTTTCGTTTCCTGCCCTAGTGTGTAATGCTGTGTCATGGAGCTAAAATAGGATTTTTCCAAGGAGATATCAGGCTGCTTATGGATGACCTCAAGACACTTCAACCCACGATCTTCCCTGTGGTACCCAGACTGCTGAACCGGATGTTCGACCGAGTAAGTTCCGAGCAGCAGAACGGGGACCTCGAGTCTGAGACTCGGGTTTGATTGGGCTCAGCCGGGTACCTTCCGTTCCCTTGGTCTCACGGAAGGCAGTTTCCCCATCATCTCCCTCACAGAGCTGTTGGTAAGGACTCTGAGAGAAAACCCGCCAACAGACGGGTTTTGTGAATTGAAAGGCCAAGTACAGGTGTAAGTGGGAGGTCATCTTATTTGTTCAGGAAGCTCTTTTGAGCCTCTATTTTCTCATCTGCACAATGGACTGTTCCCTCCTCTCCCTGCTGTCTAGCACATAAAATTGCTAATCGCATCACGTGAGGACAATAACTGTGAAATGATTGATTCTGTAAATTGTGATGTCCATGCACACGTAATGTGACTGACTTAACCACACAGACGAAGTGACTGAGCCAAGCCAGGGATGGAGAGAATGCCAGCCCTTCTGTGGGGGGCCACAGGGGCACGGACCACACGTCCTGGGCAGGACCAGTGTGTGGCATGAGCATTCTTCAAGATGAATTTGCACCGGGCAGCTTTCATACTCTTCATTGTAAGGCAGGGCATATGTTACTTAAGAGAGCTTTCTTGTTTTTTTAATGGTTCTTTAAAAAAACTTGTTAAAATAGCTTGATTGAGATGTAATTCACCTTCCATATAATTCACCCATTTAAAGTATAAAATTCACAGGTTTTTAGGACACTCACAGAGCTCTGCATCCATCACCAGAGCCCACTTCTACCACCTCAAAAGGAAACAATGCACCTGAGCTATCCTCAACCACCTTCCACCCCCAGGGACATGAATCTACTTTTTGCATGTATAGATTTCCCTGTTCTGGACTCTCATATGAATGGAATCATGAAATATCTGTTCTTTTGTGTCTCGCTTCTTTTACTTAGCATGTTTTCAAGGTCCGTCCATGTTGTAGCATGGGTCTGNTCTTTTTTTTTTTTTTTTTTTTTTGTCATAACAAGATCAGTCCTGTTCTAACGGTTTGGCATTTTATTTTTTTAATTTATTTATCTAAATTAAAGTTAGTTCACATACAGTGTCGTATTGGTTTCAGGAGCAGAACCCAGTGATTCATCACGTACATACAACACCCAGTGCTCATCCCAACAAGTGCCCTCCTCAGTGCCCAGCACCCACTTTCCCATTCCCCCACCAACACCCTGCCAGCAACCACCAGTCTGTTCTCTGTATTTGAGTCTCTTATGGTTTGCCTCCCTCTCCTTTCATCTTCTTTTTCCTTCCTTCCCCTGTGTTCATCTGTTAGGTTTCTTAGATTCCACAGCTGTAACACATTTTATTTATCTTTTCACGCATGGGCGGGCATTTGGGTTGTCATCACTTGCTGGCTATCATGCATAATCATGCTGTGAACAATTACGTACAAGTTTCTGCGTGGACATGTGCCTTCTTTCCTCTTGGGTATTTACGCTGGAGCGGAGTTGCCGGATCACATGGTGCCTCTGTGTTTAACTTTTGGAGGAACTACCGGTCTGCTTTCCCAAGCGACTGAGCCATACGGTGTTCCTCCCACCCAGCAACGTGAGGGGGGTTCCAGTTTCTCCACACCTGAACCGACACCTCTTGCTGTCTGACTTTCTGGTTCCAGCCATCCCAGTCATTTTGAAACCTTCTCTTTTCTTGCCTCATCAGATTTTCGGGCAGGCAAACACCACCCTGAAGCGATGGCTCCTGGACTTTGCCTCCAAGAGGAAAGAGTCTGAGCTTCGCAGTGGCATCATTAGGAACAACAGCCTGTGGGATAAACTAATCTTCCACAAGATACAGGTGACAGACTCACAACTATGGTTTATCATGTAAACTAACTGTGGCTTCAAAGTTTCTCTGAGGGCTCTTTTCTAAAGCCAGGTAGGAAGGTAGGAGAGAATGGCATGTTTATATTAATTCTGGCACGTTTCTAAAAAATTCAGGACCAAGCCACTAGGTAAACCTCAGTATATCCAGTGTAAAGCTGAGCAACGTGATAGCGTAGTAGGGAAGAAAAGGAATCAGGGTATTAGAGCCTTCCTAATTTTTTACTTTGCTTGGATTTCTGAAACAAGTATGTTATTCCTGACGTCATTTTTTAGGCACGAGTGGTAAAGAACGTGGAAGAATGATACCATGTCCAAAACAATGCCAAAAAATGTGGTGCTTGCCCCAGTCCACCACACTCTTGTTCTAATTTCTTGAAAGTAAAAAAGTGAAAACAAAAACAAAACAAAAAAACCCCGCAAGTAGTGGTGTTGGGTTATTCTTCATACCCGTTGAGAGTGCATATTGTCACTCCAGGTGGAAACAAGCTGCAGCCAGGCATTCATCTTTTGAATGCCTGCGAGCTGTCTGCGCATGGGTGGGCTCTGTGGGGCTGCGGAGAAGGAGCTGGGGGGCTGGGCACACCGGGTGCCCACGGTGTCTTTGGGGAGCCCACCAGCCTGCAGCCATTTGGCCCTCACTGTCTCCCCTCTCCTTGCCTTGCAAGTCGAGCCTGGGAGGAAAGGTCCGGCTGATGGTCACAGGAGCCGCGCCCGTGTCCGCCACCGTGCTGACGTTTCTGAGAGCAGCGCTCGGCTGTCAGGTGAGGTGGCCGTCACTGCAGCCGATTGCCTCCGCCTTTCCCAAGCCCAGGAATCTCCTCTCCAAAAGCCATCCTTCTAGTTTTGTGTCTTCTTTTGGTTGGGAAGATCGTGTTATTCGTATTTGGGGAAAGGAACGCGCATGTGCATCTCTTGTACGTGAGGCACGAGAAGATGCGTCTGTGGCCACCACAGACTGTATCATTTTCCCAGGGGTCAAGCACAGCCCATAAAACTCGCCTTTAACCAGGCCTGAGGGTATGGCAATGGGATGCAAGTGGTAAGCCCCACCTGCAAACCATGGAGGCAGGAGAGGCAAGAGACTGGGTGACAAGTGAGACCTGCGCGGGGCAGAGCCGCGAGCAGACCGTATGAGTGCGTTCCCGAGTGGGCAGCGTGCAGTGTGACCTGTCGGGCCACGTCAGCATCCCCCTGACCTGTCTGCAGGAGGGGGAGGTTAAGTAGAAGAAGATGACCACGGACAGAGGCTGGTGTTCCGTGTTGGAGGTGAGGATGTCTGGGTGCCATAACAAAGCCATAGTAGTAGTTGCCAAACTTACCATATGCAGTCACACCTTGCTTTGCGAGCATAATTCATTCCGGAAATATGCTTGTAACCCAAAGCACTCACATATCAAAGCAAATTTCAAGAACCATCAGCTCAGTTGTGGTCATGTGACATTGGGCATCACGCGCAAGACATCGCTCATTTATCAAGTTAAAAGTTATTAGAAATGTTTGCCCATCAGGCGGAACACTCGCAGAACAATTACTCCCAATCCGCGGTTTTACTCATAGACTATTTCAAAAGAGATTTCACCACGGCCATGGTCAGCCGTTACTCAGGAGTTGGAAGAACGTAATGATTTGTGCGCTTGCAGCATGGGTGTGACTGTTCCCTTCAATAACGTTTCCTCTCTCGGTCCAGTTTTATGAAGGCTACGGACAGACCGAATGCACTGCTGGGTGCTGCCTGACCATGCCTGGGGACTGGACAGCAGGTACGCAGAGCCAGACACCGCTTACAGGCATCCTGTTACTCAATTGAGAGTTACTGGGATTGGGTTCATCATTGGTTCATTAACCAACTCAAGTTCTGTGTCTCCAGTGATTAGGCTGTGGGGCAAACAGTCTGGTAAACCAAGGGCCCTCATGGAAATGGCCGCCATGGCAGAGCAGGATGTGCTTTGAGGACCCGGCCGTAACACAGGGGGCAGTCGGGATGTATGTAGATGCTGAGACTGACAGCTGAGACATGATGCCCTTTTTACCCGGTGCAGAGCATTGGGCGCAACAGAGCTTGCAAGGAATTGATTGGGGTCTAATTATCTGCTGGTAAACTTGAACTGAATTTACACTGGGTGCTGTGCTAGGTGTCAATACCACAGAGCAAAAGAAACAAGTCATTTCTCCCAAAAGGCACAAGGAGAGGCAAATACAAAAATGATCGATCCAGCAGCTGTCATGAATAGGCTTGCGTATTAGGTGCTTGAGGTGCACATCACGGGCACTTCATCGCATCCCTGTGAAGTCGGCCCTGTGACCCCGGGGAGGAAATGATGATGGATTAAAAAGCACGTAAATAATGGACAAGAATTTGCCCAGCATCGTGCTTTGCAGCCAGGATTCCAGCCCAGATCTGACGGCAGAGTTTCTGTGCTCTCCTCTGTAGCGCGCAGGGAGTGCGCTCTCCACACGGCGGACCCTGCTGATTTATTTGGCGTGTTAGAAACACAAGCACTATCTAGTAACTTCTAGTAGCACAGTTCTGCTGGGACTCCCACTAATTGTCTCTGAACCTTCTTCATGGTTTAATTTATAAACCCCTGGTTCTTTATCAGCTGAGAGAATTTGGAGCAGTGATCTCTTTATGCAAAAAACATAAAACATAGGGGAATTATTTGTGATGCTCTTTTTTTTTTAATTTTTTAAAAATATTTATTTATTTTGAGAGACAGAGTGTGAACAGGGGAGAGGCAGAGAGAGAGAGAGACAAAGAATCTGAAGCAGGCTTCAGGCTCTGAGCTGTCAGCCCAGAGCCCGACATGGGGCTCGAACTCACAAACCGCAAGATCATAACCTGAGCCAAAGTTGGCCACTTACCAACTGAGCAACCCAGGCACCCCGTGATGCTCTTAAAACCTATCTCATTTCTGTTACTCTTTATTTTTTTTTTTAATTTTTTAATGTTTTATTTATTGAGAGACAGACAGACTATGAGCATGGGAGGGGCAGAGAGAGGGGAGACACAGAATACGAAGCAGGCTCCAGGCTATCAGCACAGAGCCTGACGTGGGGCTTGAACTCATGAACAGTGAGATCATGACCTGAGCCGAAGTTGAACGCTCAACTGACTGAACCACCCAGGCGCCCCTCTGTTACTCTTTTGTTTGGGAAAAGACAACCCAATCTGAACCACTTGGGGCAGGAGAGTTAGCTGTGAAAATAAGCCCCATCCTATCTTAATAAACTTAAATCTAAAACACATTCTCCTGTTTTTTTGTCAAAGCTTTGCTGTGTATAACCTTTTATGTAAAATAAATTTTTTTTTTTTTTTTTTTGAGAGAGGGCATGAGTGGGCGAGGGGTGGACAGGGGATCCAAAGCAGAGAGCCTGATGCAGGGCTTGAACTCCCAAACTATGAGATCATGACCTGGGCTAAAGTCAGACATTTAACCAACTGAGCCACCCAGGCGCCCCTTGTGTTCTCTTACCGAAAGTAGGGATGTTAAGTCTGTTGAGAGAGAGGTGGCAGATGAACAGGGGCCATCAGATTGTGAGAGCGCAGGAGAAGTTTTAAAAAGCTTGCGCCCAGGCATTTGTAGAAACCCCTTAAAATCAGCAGCCAAATTATTTCTACTCTGAAAAATAATTTGGAGCATCAAATTTGGGAAAGGTTGCTAAAAGACTTTTGAATATCTGACTCTCTTCGAGGAATAAACACTCTATGTTCCCTTCCGGGGACAGTGGGGGTGGGGAGGGTGGGGGACGGGATATAATCGCAGAGAACAGAAGTTCACACCAGCTGTTGTTATTATGAGCAGGAGCAGGCTTGTTTCCTATAAAAATAATTCAGCCCAAGATGTTAGGAGTCTTCCTGGGATTGATCATTCTTCTATTGAACATGCAGGCCACGTCGGTGCCCCAATGCCATGCAATCTTATAAAACTTGTTGATGTAGAAGAAATGAACTACCTGGCGGCCAAGGGTGAGGGCGAGGTAAGTGAACTGCCCCCCCCCCCCCAGGCGTTCACCCTCATCGCCGTCCCTCTGATGGACGGCCGTGCCCATGCCCCCTGCACTGCTGTTTCACGGCACTGTCACGAAAAGGCCTTGAGCTTGATGTCATTGGTGATCCGGGATCAAACAGGCTTTTTTGAAGGTTCCTAATGTGGGAGGGGTACCACTAACGTCTCTCCCATCAGACACCATAGGGACTTGGGCACGCAAAGGCTGAAGCGCTTCAAGGCCTGGAGCACAGCTCTGGTCAGCTGATTGCCCTGCATGCCTGTGAGTGAGCTACTGGCCAGCGGAAGGAAAGCCTCATTACTTCAAATGATTTCATCCCCCTTGGGGCGCCCCAGCAGCTGGGAGCCAGACCCTCAGGCAGGCAGTAGCCTGCAACCTGACTGCGGCTGAGCTCGTTACGGGGAAACGGGCGTCGGAGGTACCCCCAAGATCCCAGTGTGGCTCTGGTAGCTCTTTCTGGATCGTGGAATTTGGGGCTTCTAGCTAAAGGTTGAGACACGGGCACATGCACACACACACGCACCCCACCTTTCTCCGGAGAACCCCCGGGAAACGCTGTTAACAGATTATCTTCCCCTCCCCACAGTTCTATCAAGATGTAATTGACATACAACAACGTGTGTGTGTTTAAACAGCACAATGATTGGGGCGCCTGGGTGGCTCAGTCAATTAAGCATCTGACTTCAGCTCAGGTCATGATCTCACAGTTTGTGAGGATTTGTGGCTTCGAGCCCCGTGGCAGGCTCTGTGCTGACAGCTTGGAGCCTGGAGCCTGCTTCAGATTCTGTCTGCCTCTCCCTGCCCCTTCCCCACCCCTGCTCTGCCTCTCTCTCTCAAAAATAAATAAACATTAAAAACAAAAGCTAAACAGCATAATGATTTGACATACATAGATTGTGAAGTGATTACCCACAATAAGTTTCATTAATATCCATCATCTCCTATAGCTATAAGAAAAACAATTTTTTCCTTGTGATGAGAACTCTTAGGATCTCATCTCTTAACTTTTTTTTTTAAGTTTATTTCTTTTTAGAGAGACAGAGAGTGTGAGAGCAGGGGAGGGGCAGGGAGAGAGAGAGAAAAAAAATCCCAGAGTGGAGCCCGGACATGGGCCCCGAACTCATGAACTGTGAGATCATGACCTGAGCCAAAATCCTGAGTCAGACACTTAACCAACTGAGCCACCCATATACCCCTCATCTCTTAACGTTTGAATATATCACACATCAGTGTTAGCCGTAGGCACCATGCTGTACATTCCATCCCTGGACTTATTTGCCTCCTGGCTGGAAGTTTTGTGCCTTTTTACCCCCTTCCTCTACTCCCCCCTCACCCCCCTCCAATCTTTTTCTCTTCAGGTGTGTGTAAAAGGCCCAAATGTATTTAAAGGCTACTTGAAGGACCCAGCAAAAACAGCAGAAGTTCTGGATAAAGATGGCTGGTTACACACAGGGGACATTGGAAAGTGGTTACCAGTAAGTGCTCACCTCCTCTGTCCCCACAGACTATTGTTTTCTGCTGAGAACATCCCCTTGGCTGCACGTGGTGGCCTCACTTTTCTCCTTCCCTGCTGAGAGGGTGTGGTGTAGGGGGCCCATTTCCTACAGGGAACAGGTTTGTGCTCTGAGCGTGCCTGGGTAGGATTTTCATCTTCACTTTAGCAATAGGCCTGGTCTTGGTGCTTGACATCAATTCTGCTGCTTCCTGTTTGGAATCCAGAGAGACTACGTACAGCCTTTTATATATCCGGGCTGGACCTCGATGTTAAGGCCTTCATTTAAAAAGGTGTGGGGAGCAGTGTGGTAGACCGCCAGGAAGGTGTGGTGGGCAAGAATTTGTCAATATGTGTGTTTACTAGGGTTTTCATCTCATTACAAATAGGGTAAGTGTTCCGCGGATTAGATCAACACCTTTGAATTTAGTCTTAAATTTATTGTAGAGAAATTCCAGAGTCCAGTGTAAGAGAGAGGCATGTGCAAGAAGCCATGCGCATAGGTTTGGCCAATTTTGCTTGCTGTGGTATCAACCACTGCTTTTTCTAAGTGGTTACTGTGTTTAATTACAAGCACTGAAATGACTAATGTAATTTTTATTATTGGTTGTATTGGTTGAGTCTTACAGATTTAAGGTGCCTAATACTCCCCTAAATTTTTATTGATTTGAAAAATCTGCCCCCAACCCCACCAAGCCAATCAGCTCAGACTTCAGCATACCCAAGTTATTCAGAAATAAATTAAGTCCCTCTTTCCGAGTTCAAGAGGGATGACGTGTCGGTTCTAATTCTGGCTCTGGCGCTAATGAACACATTTCCTAATCTCTCTGGACCTCAGTCTTCTCCTTGTGAAAACGGCGCAGAACCAACATGGAACGAGAGAGCCATAGTAACGTCCCAACAGCTGGCTTCTGGAAGCCTGAGAATGACCCCGGGATGGGGATGGGTTGAATGGGGGTGGGGGTTCGGGTCACCGGAGGCGGGCGCTCCGGCATCTGGCCAGCCTGGCAGAGAGATTGTGGCTCGCCTCGGCTGTCCTGTGGGCAGCTGACCGGCGCTGCTGCGGGGGGCCAGGAGCAGCCCCGTCCCACTCCTGCCCTGAAACGAAGACAAAGGAAGCGGGCGCCCGGCCTCTCTCGCAGGCATCTCCTGAGCCCTCGCTGTGCACACAGAGCGCAACGGGAGGGCCTGTGTCTGTGCTCCCAAAGGGCAGGCCTCACGCTTGGGCAGCCAGAGGGGTAGCGGGCCAGAGTGCTGCTGCCCGGCTACTGGGGACGCAGCGTGAGCTCTGGAGCCCCTTCTCTCTCTCCCTCTCTCTTTCTCTCTTCACTCAACTCACTGGCCTTGGGCAAGTCACTTAGTCTCTCCAAACCTCAGTCTGCCTCACATGGGCTGACAGCTCGTCCCTGTGCCTTGTTACCAGGATTAAATGATGCCACGTGAAATCCCCTGAACTGTGTGTGACCGACATGGGGAGGGCAGGGGCAGGGTGGGGGGGGCAGCAGCCGAGGAGCCACCCCCAGCCCTTCCCTCCCCTCTCGCAAACAGAATGGCACCTTGAAGATTATCGACAGGAAGAAGCACATATTTAAACTGGCGCAAGGAGAGTACATAGCACCTGAGAAGATTGAGAACATCTACGTGCGAAGCGAGCCTGTCGCCCAGGTGTTTGTGCACGGAGAGAGCTTGCAGGTGAGGTCCCTCTGCCTCGCCCGCCAGGTGACGCCAGTGTGGCCGGGGCCTCGGGCTCTGGAGTTTTCAGTGCGGTGGGAAGTTGGCGATGAGACCGAATTGACTTTCACTTGTGACGGGCTGTCACACTGTGGGGTTCTGCTGCCTGGCACTTCTTGTCCAGAAGAGGTTTTCTCTTTAAATTGCGTATTTTTATTTTACGTCCCTGGAGTGGTCTGGTGGACCAAGGGGAATTGGATAAAGATATTCAGGAGTAGGTAAAATATGCTCTTAATTTAACTATGAAAGGAGATAGTGATAGGCTGATTCTGAGGAAGTTTAGAATTTTCAAATGTATTATTTCTGAGCAGTGGTTGTGAGCCAGTATGTACATGAAGTTGAAAACCAAGGTCAATATTGTAGCGACATGTCTGTCTGCAAAATGTCGGGCAGATGTTGGCAAGGAAGAGAAAGGGGTCTGGTTTCCTGAAAGTTCATCTTCTTTTTCAAGTCTTGAAAATACTTTGAGATAACTTTTAGAAGAATGTTATCTTATAGGGAATACACCTATTTGAATATTGTTTTCCTTTGAACCCGGTACCCTACCGTGCCTTTGATTTTTATTTGCTTTTATTGTTACTGAATTGTTAAAAAAAAAAAAAAGGCATTAGAGATTAAATAAAATTTTTTTAATGTTTTATTTATTTTTGAGAGAGAGACAGAGCATGAGTGGGGGAGAGGCAGAGAGAGGGAGACACAGAATCCAAAGCAGGCTCCATGCTCTGGGCTGTCAGCACAGAGCCCAACGCAGGGCTTGAACCCATGAACCGCAAGATCATGACCTGAGCTGAAGTCAGCCACTTAACTGACTGAGCCACCTAGGCAGCGCCCCCACCTTTTTCTTTATTTTTTTAATGTTTTATTTATTTTTGAGAGAGAGAAAGAGCGCGCACAAGTAGGGGAGGGGAGAGGAGAGGGAGACACAGAATCCAAAGCAGGCTCCATGCTCTGGGCTGTCAGCACAGAGCCCAACGCAGGGCTTGAACCCATGAACCGCATGATCATGACCTGAGCTGAAGTCAGCCACTTAACTGACTGAGCCACCTCGGCAGCCCCCCCACCTTTTTCTTTATTTTTTTAATGTTTTATTTATTTTTGAGAGAGAGAAAGAGCGCGCACAAGTAGGGGAGGGGAGAGGAGAGGGAGACACAGAATCAGAAAGATTTAAAGAAAATGAATCTGTATAAATTTTCTCTTTCTCTCTTTTTTATAGCAGTAAATTGATATCTATTGCCCCACTTGCTTGATAGTTTTAATAGTAAAATATGCAAAAGTAAATAGAAGTTAGGGTTTTGTCAGACTTCGATGCCCAGCGGCCCTTTTAAAACATTTAATTGCAAAATTCCTGGTGCCGTGTGCATTTTTAGAGCTGGGAATTCTTGGGGCACCTGGGTGGCTCAGTCGATTAAGTGTCTGACTTCGGCTCAGGTTATGATCTCGGTCCGTGGGTTCGAGCCCCACATCATCCTCGGTGCTGAACGTTTGTTCAGAGCCTGGAGCCTGCTTCAGATTCTGTGTCTCCTTCTCTCTCTGCCCCTCCTCCGCATTAGCTCTGTCTCACTCTGTCTCTCAAAAATAAAGAAATGTAAAAAATTAGAGCTGGGAGTTCTTAACCTGGGCTCCATGGACCCCTGGGGCTGGTAATGTTTGAAGAGTCTGTGACTTCCGTCAGATCCTCCCGGGGTCCATGTGCGTGATGAAGAACCGCTATTTCAGAATCTCTCCGTCAAACCGTGTCATAACTCACTTGTCTGTGTTAAAGGCATTTCTCATAGCAATCGTGGTACCGGATGTTGAGACGTTATGTTCCTGGGCCAAAAAGAGAGGATTTGAAGGCTCCTTTGAGGAACTGTGCAGGAACAAGGTAAGGCTCTGAAGCGTGTGGTCCACCTCCGGACCTTCGCCTGGCACCGAGCCCGCCTCCAGAGCCCTTCAACACAGCAAGCGTGTTGTTTTCTTGCCTTCCTAGGATGTCAGAAAAGCCATCTTAGAAGACATGGTGAGGCTCGGGAAGGAATCTGGCCTGAAACCGTTTGAACAGGTAGGACTTTGATCACGCACGAACCCTACATGACGGTTTCTAGCTTGAGGATTCCGTGTGAACAGGCGTGGAGCGCCAGGTGACCTGAAGAGACCCACAGGGAAAGCATGATGGAGGCTCGGCCAGCGGGGTGGGGGGTGGGTTTCTGTAACCAAGGAGTAGGCCTTCGCTTTTCCGGAGGTCGGGATCCAGGCCCGGATTCTGGCCTGGGCGTAGCCCCTGCGCCCGTGTGGACAGAGCGGCTGGCCAGGGCCTCCATCCCCTCGGGCCTGCGTGCTGTTTAGATTCGGGTCGCATCTGTCCTTGTTTTTTTGCTTTAATTTCCTCATTTATTTGCAGGTCAAAGGCATTAGTCTCCACCCTGAACTGTTTTCTATAGACAACGGCCTTCTGACCCCAACAATGAAGGCCAAACGGCCAGAGCTTCGGAACTATTTCAGGTCACAGATAGATGAACTTTATTCTACCATCAAAGTTTAATGTGAGGAAGAAACCACACACCTCCAAAGCCTCCTACTGATGGCCTTCACGTTGGTAATTTTGACTAGAGCACGCGTAGGAAAGGGAGCGTCCGTGTTTGACTTGTGCATTCGGGTTCTTGTCATAGGAATATTGGAGGGCGTGGAGCACTGCCTTACTGTCCCTTCGTGTTGCAGACCATGCTTCTGGTGATACACAGTTTCCAAAATGAGCCTTAAAATTGTAAAGGGGGAACTATAAATGTGCTAAGTTATTTGTGACTTCCTCGGTTTAAAAAAAAAAAGGCGGGTGAAAACTGCATCTCCCTGTTTTTCTAACCAAGGGATTAGGATTTTGCTGCAAATTCTGCATTTGTCTGCTGCTCTCGAGTACAGTGCACTGGAGAGAACCTGTCCCTTAACAAAAGCCGTCCCAGCTGGAGAACGTCACAAGTGGACCCGAGATTCTTTTTTAATCCCTGCCTCCTTCCCTTCCCCGCCTCACGTGCTGTCTGACGACCCCTCTGATTGCGGGGTACGGAGCACCGGTAGAAGCAGAAGCTTCTGGTGAAGCACGGGACAGACCCAGCTGCGAACAGCACCGACCCGGAGCCTCAGGTGAATGGCTGCTCACGTGAGCGAAGGAGCGCGCTCTGGCCTCCACGGGGCAGAATGTGCTCTGACCCTCTTCTCCGCACCCGGTTCCCTCCCTCTGTCCTTTCCCAGGGGTTATTAAAAAATCTGCCTTAGACCCTGCAGTGAAGACCAGCATTTCAAGAAGGAAATAAAATTACCTGGATCAACCATGCTCAACTGTGACGCCTGTGTAACTGTCCACTTCATCTTCACTGAACCAGTCACTGTTTGTGATGGCCGACGGATNCTTTCAAAACATTAAAAGAATAGATGTACATGGGTACTTATTGAAATGGACAGTAATAAACACTCTTACAATGCTACCTGATTTTTCTGAAATGTATTTGCCAAGCCAAAATTCTAGGATGTAGAAATCTGGAAAATTCATCTCCTGGGATTAACTTCTCAAGGGAATTTTTTTTCTTAAGTTAATTTGGGAAATTAGCTGCATTTCACTTTACTGCAAGTCTTTGCCACGTGTGACTGAATCAAGTTGTCACTTCCACACTGAAAGCAGCTGGTTCGGGATTTGTGAGAGTACATGTGTATTACACAAGCACAACAGGGTTGGCACTAAAGAACTGTCACGCGTGTAGTAACACTATTTGGTAGCCTAACTTCGTATGTGTATTCTTAATTGCACAACAAGTCAATAATTTGTCACCTTGGGGTTTTGAATGTTTGCTTTAAGTGTTGGCTATTTCTATGTTTTATAAACCAAAACAATTTCCAAAAACAATGAAGGAAACCAAAATAAATATTTCTGCATTTCAAGTGAGTCAAAGCCTCTCTTTTCATGGCAGAGGTAATATTCGGGGCGGCCTTGGATGGGCACACAGGAGGAGCAGAGGGCCCTGGGCCTCATACCCGCCCTCCGGTGTCCGTCTTTGCTGACGCTGAGGGGGCCGACCCGGGGCCCCTGGCTGGGTTCTCTGCTGCCAGCCGCGCTCCCGCTCCGTGGCGGAGAAGAAGATCATGGTGTGAGCAGTGCAGACATTCTTGGAAATGCAAATTCTTTGCTGGGAAGCTGCGTTTCAGGAGACACTGGCTTCTGCAGTGGGTTTGATTCAGTGTATTTTAGTAATTCTCTTACTAAACACTGTTTTAGACAGTGTCTCACCTACGGCAGCTGACATTTTCTCTTCCCTTTGCCTCTGTTTCTACGCTCTGCTATCAATGCACAGATTTCCTCTTCTGCAGGTGTTCATCTGTCCGCCCCTGGCTCCTCGTGGAGTCTGTGACATTGAGACCCGCCTCCTGCCCTCGCTCCCTCCCTTCAATCTCACGTTTGGTGTGGAGATGTTTGGTTTCTTCCTCTAACGCTCAAGCCCTCTGCACGCATCTCTTGAAAGCCTCCAAACCCATTCTGCTTTTTGTTCGAGTTATTAAATTCCTATGTCGTCTTCTCTCATCTCTCCTTTCTCTTCTTCTCCTCCTGAGTTGAAATCTGAGTTTCTTCACACAAGGGCATGACCTGATTTTCCCTCCCTTTGCACCCAGCATGGCTTGTACACCAGTGGGAGTTGATGAAATAAATCTCATTTACATAAGGGATTCCTATTTAAATATAAACAAATACTTGGAATTTTGAACAAAACTTCTCTTGTAATGAGGTTGATGTACAAGTCGGGTTTTAGCCTTTTATAAAAGAATGGTAGCCTACACATAAACGTATCATTTTAATCATTAAAAAAACTGGAGCAATGTTAATTTTTAAGAGAGAGAGAGAGAGAGAGCCAGAGCACTAGTGGGGGAGGGACGGAGAGAGAGGGAGACAGAATCCAAAACAGACCCCAGGCTCTGAGCTGTCAGCACAGAGCCTGATGTGGGGCTTCAATCCATGGACCGTGAGATCATGACCTGAGCCAAAGTCCTATGCTTAACCGACTGAGCCACCCAGGCGCCCTCAGTTATTTTTTTTAATTAAATGTTTTACTTATTTCGAGAGAGAGAATCCTAAACAGTCTCCATACTGTCATCATATAGCCCGCCATGGTCTCCATCCCACGAACCATGAGATCATGACCTGAGCCTAGTCAGGCGCTTACCTGAGCCACCCAGGCTTAATCATTTTGAAGCACACAGTTCAGAGGCATTAGGTACATTCACGTTGTTGTGCGGCCATCAGCGCCATCTGTCCACAGAACTCTTTCATCCTGCAAAACCGAAACTCTTCTCATGAAACACTAACTTCCGTTCCCTCCTCTCCCCAGCCGCTGGCCACCACCGTTCTACTGGCTGTCGCCATGAAGTCCACTGTGGGTAAATCCTATGGTGTATCTGCCCTTTGAGACTGCTTTCTCCTCTGATCGTAACGTCCTTAAGGTTCATCCATGTAGCATGTGTCAGGATTTCCTTCCTTTCTGAGGCTGAGTAATACGCCATTGTGTGCCCAGACCACATTTTCTTTATTCATTTGTTGATGGACATTTGAGTCATTCATACCTTTTAGCTGTTGAGAATAACATTGCTGGGAACGCCGGTGTACAAATACCCGTTTTAGTCCCTGCTTTCAATTCCTGTGGGTATATACCTAGAAGTGCAGTTGTGGGACCGTAGGGTAGTTCCGTGCTTAATTTTCGGAGGCATTCCCATACTGTTTTCCCCGGCGCTGTGCTGACGTGCTCACTCGCAATGTGCACGGGTTCCAGTTTCTCCACATCCTGTCTCTAAACATCCTCTGGTTGATTTCTGTGTTCTTCATAATGCACATCCTAGTGGGTGTGAAGAGGCGTCTCGTCATGGTTTCGCTTTGCATTTCGGTGCTGATTAGTAAGGGTGGGGCGTCCTTTCCTGGGCTTATTGGTCGTTAGTAGATGATCTTTGGAGAAACGGCCCTTCACATCTTTTGCCCATTTTTTTTTTTTTTTTACCAGTTGGGTTGTTTGTGTGTTTTATTGAGCTTTGGGAGTTCTTTTGATATTCTGGATATTCATCCCTAAACACTGTCTTCCAGTTCTTAACTTCCATGGTGCCCTGTTTGGGGTCCGCCAAATCAAAACTATACCTCTCATGTTTTCACTTAGGGGCGCCTGGGTGGCTTAGTCGGTTAAGCGTCCGACTTTCGCTTAGGTCATGATCTCGCGGTTGGTAGGTTCGAGCCCCGCGTCGGGCTCTGCGCTGACTGCCAGCCCAGAGCCTGGAGCCTGTTTCAGAGTCTGTATCTCCCTCTCTCTCTGACCCTCCCCTGCTCACGCTGTCTCTCTCTCTCTCTCTCTCTCCTAGAAATAAAATAAAAATAAAAAAAATTAAAAAAACTATACCTCTCAAACCCAGCCACAACGGAAGAGTTGCAGTTGACTTGGAATGAGGCAGCCTATTCTTCTGTCCAGATGCCCTGGGTGTTAAGGTGCTTTCAAAAACAGCCAAAGGGGCTTCAATGGGTTGAGCGTCTGACTCTTGATCTCGGCTCAGGTCATATCCCAGTCAGGGTTTTGGGATCGAGCCTTGCCTTGGGCTCTGTGCTGAGCGTGGAGCCCACTTAAGATTCTCTTTCCTTCTCCCTCCCTCCCATCCACTATTCCTTTCCCTTGTGCATGCTCTGTCTCTAAAACAAAGCAAAACAGCAGAACAGCCAGAGAGCAGCACTGTCCGCCTAGAGCCCCGGGGAGAAGGTGTGGGCCGGGCGGGGGTGAGAAACCGCACAGTGCTCTAGTGGCTGACCCTTGGTGCTCATCCTGCACTCCCTGCGGGCCCCAGCTGTGACCCGCCCGCATTCTAGATCTAAACTCAGAACAACAGTTTGTTTATAAGTCTATTTGGTAAATACTTTTGTCTCCCACTTTTTTCTTTTTTCTTTTTTTAATGTTTTATTTCTGAGAGAGAGAGAGAGACAGTGTGAGCAGGGGAGGGTCAGAAAGAGAGGGAGCCACAGAATCTGAAGCAGGCTCCAGGCTCTGAGCTGTCAGCACAGAGCCTAACGCAGGGCTTGAACCCAGGAACCATGAGATCATGACCTGGGCTGAAGTCGGACGCCTAACCGACTGAGCCATCCAGGCGTCCCCCACTTTTTAGATGAGTTGGAATAATAATCACTTAGATGCATCGGATGTTGCCACATGCCAGCCACTATTCTTAGCATTTTTACACAGATGACCCGCTTCACGTTACAACCCTTTTATCCAAATGCTACCGTAGTCCCCAATTTACAACGAGGAAATCGAAGCACACAGATAATGTGATCAGTGTCCCACACCCAGGCGGGATTGAAGCTGGCCAGTCTGGCTCTGGACCCAAGCTTTCAACCCCACACTATGGATGTTTCTTCTTATCTGTCTTAGTGAATTTCCTGACAGCAGTTCTGCCTCAAAGCTTAGCTACAAATGGTTTCAATTCCTCTCCTATGATTGTTCTTTGTCATCGCAAGAGCTGACACCACCTTTTTGTTCTGGTTTTATGGCTTCTCAGAAATTAGATAGAGCTGCTCTCTGTGATGTTGGTAACCCCAAGCCCACCAAGGACTAAAAGTGTCAGAGAGCCAGCCACTCTATTTTAGGAAGACGATATGTGTAAAGCTGGGTCATGGGCATACAGCAGGTTCATGAGAGCCCTCAGAAGTTCTAGAAACCCTCAGTAACAGCTGCTTGGGCTGTGGATTTGGTATGGGCGGGTATTGCTGGGGCAGCGTGCATTCCTTACCCACATCCTCATCCAGTCCTTGCTGAAATCCCCTATTAGGCAGGGGGCGAGGCCACAGTTAGGTGTTCACCATCAGCTAAGTGCCCAGCCCAGTTCTGTGCTGTGGGGACACAGCAGTGAGCTCAGCAGACAAGATCCTTGCCCTGAAGAGGCTCCTTGTGTAACAGAGAGAGATGGACACACAGTAAACAAGCAAACACAAGAGTTCAGATTGTGATGGTGCTCTGAAGAAAACAATGGATAGAGTATTGGGGAGGGAACCACAGGCGTGTTTTAAGTGTTGTGGTCACAGAAAGTCCCTTTGAGGAGGTGACCGTGGGTGATAATCTGAAGAATGAGGAGGGGAAGCAGCCTTGCAAGGTTTGGGGAAGGAGTTCAAAAAGCAGAAACCGTGCGTGCAAAGGTCCTGAGGTAAGAAAGCGCGCAATATATCCCAGGACCCGAAAGAGAGTGAGTAAGGGTAGATGGAGCCCTCTAAGCCAGGGAAAGTGTAGTACGGGGAAGAAGACAGAGATGAAGGAGCACCAAAGTATCAGGCCTCACAGCCCAGAAAGGAATCTGGGTTTCTCTGGGTTCGGGAGGAAACCAGTGAGGCGTCTGAGGCAAGGAGAAACAGTCCCCGAATTGCCCTTCTCCGAGCCCACTCCTGGAGACCGTGTGAGGACAGCATAGTGCATGGTGGCTTCAACCAGGCTGGTGGCGGCGGAGACGGAGGAGGAAAGCGGTGAGAGGATGCGGGGAAGCAGGGGTGCGGAGGGTGCAGGGTGTGACCACAGCTGGGCAGACGCGTACCTGCCCTTACCCAGCTGGGAAGACTCGCATCGGTTCTGGGGGGAGGGAGTCAGAAGGTTGAATTTGGACCGTTTCTATGTGAGGTGGCTTCTAGACCAGCAGGTGAAGACAGAGAGGCGTGTGCGGCCCGGAAGACGGCCAGGCTGGAGCGAACGCTGGCAAGCCAGCAGCACACACAAGGCGAAAGACACCTGGCCGGGCAACCTGGGGAGCCCGAAAATGTGGATGGGAGGCAGAGAAGGTTCTAAGACAGGACCAGCCTTGCGTATTTGAAAGGGAATTAAGGAGCCCGCAATGGGGACTGAGAAGCACCTGCCGTGGAGGAAGGTGGGAAACCAAGAATGGGGTGTCCCAGAAGCCGAGAGAGAAAAGTTTCGGGGAGGCAGGGGATCCGTGATGTCATATGCTATTGAAAGGCGGAACAGGGCCAGGACAGAGGAGCACCCGCTGATTCCACAGTGGTGGCCACCGCAGACATATGTGTCCCAGCAGAGCAGAAAGGGCAGAGCCTGCTGGGGGGCGGGGGGCAGGAGCTCCCGGGAAGTCGGGGAGACCAGCTAACTAGTCCTGAATTTTCCGACTGCAGGACCTCTCTGCCTGGGTCACCTTTTTTTGCTGCCCCTCCCCCTCTGTGACGTGACACCCATCACTGTGTGGGACGTCTCATCACAGTCCTCAGGTGCAGCTGATCTCTCCATCGTAAATGCACCTGTTTGCGGCTTATGTCGTGTCACCAGGTGGAGGCGGGCAAATGCCATCGACGCTGGAATTTTTTTTTTCCAAATTTTTTTAAATGTTTTATTTATTTCTAGGAGGAGAGAGAGAGACAGCGTGAGCAGGGGAGGGTCAGGGAGAGAGGGAGTCACAGACTGAAACAGGCTCCAGGCTCCGAGCTGGCAGTCAGCACAGAGCCCGACGCGGGGCTCGAACCCACAAACCGCGAGATCATGACCTAAGCGAAAGTCGGACGCTCAACCGACTAAGCCACCCAGGCGCCCCATCGACGCTGGAATTTTCATCCATATTTCCAGCGATGGTGGCAACAGAAGCAGAAGAGAAGTCGGTTGGTCTGTCCCCATTGCCAGGCAGGGCCGGTGGACAGAGGGAGAAGGCCGGGGGGCTGTCGACTGAGCGTCCCTCCCATCCCTCCACCTCCAGCCCCCTCTGCCCTGATCATGGGAAGTGGCCGTTCCTCCATGAACCGCCTCGGTGCCCAGAGCTGCGCAGGTGCAGCCTCCCCAGCCCTTAGGTTAGTGCGTGTGCAGATGGGTCCCCGAGGGCGGCCCCGCCCCCGCCCCTGCCCTTTCTCCAGGGGTCCTGGGGGAGAGCCCAAATCTGAGCTCACTCCTTCACCCAGCACGAGTCACTGGGAAATCGACCCACCTTATGTGTCATCCATTTATTTGGCATGAAAAAACCCAAAAAACCCACATTTTCCCTTTGTTTTGACGGTTGCCTTCGCACTGGTGGCTTGCTGGAGTGGCAGAAGTCTTGCTGGCTGAGTTCTGCTTCTCCGCTCTGTTCTTAAGGTACAGAGATGTTCTGTTCTTGGCCGGAAGCGGGTTTGGGTTTTTTTTTTTTTTCTTCACAAATATATTTTAAATAGAAGTTCTTCACCACTGACTTTCGTTGAGATTGTTCATGGGTGGAGGGGGGTGGTTTTAAGCGTCGGATCTCCCTAGGGGAACTTGTCCTTGCTGAGCACTAAAGCAGCTGCATTCCAGCCACGCCACCCCCCCGCCAGGAGCTCCGGGCAGGCTTCCTGCCTTGCATGGGGCTCGCTAACAGCCAACATGGGAGGGGGGGTCCTGAGAGCAGCAGCCACAGGGGCACCAGGAGGGGCACCGAGGCCCCATGCGCGGTGTGGGGCACGTGTGAATCCGGTTTGCTCACATTCTGCATGAGGCCCCGTGGGCAGCGGGCAGCGTGCGCGGACGCACAGGGGCTCTCCCCTAAGGGCGCTGTGCTTTCCCACGCCCACAGGTACCGCCCTCCCCACCCTTCTGTGCCCCGCCAGCTCCCCAGCACCCCTGCCCACCCCCGCGGGGCCAGTGCGCCCTGCCCCCCGGAGGCATTCCGTGGCCGCCCGGCCCCAGGCAGCCCAGCCACCACTGTCTTGCGGAGGCTTCTCCTGTCATCCGTCAGATGTGTCCGCTCCCCACCCCTGCGGCCCGCGGTGGCCGTCCTGTCCCCCTGGGATCACTGCACCGGCCTCTTCACTGGTCTCCTTGTTCTGTGTTGCTCTCTACTGACTCACCCTCTTTTCCTCCACTTTGCAGCAAGGATGGTTTTTCTTTTCTTTTTTTAATTCTTTTAATGTTTTTTTTTAACTTATTTCTGAGAGAGAGAGAGAGAGACAGCGTGAGCAGGGGAGGGTCAGAGAGAGAGGGAGTCACAGACTCTGAAACAGGCTCCAGGCTCTGAGCTGGCAGTCAGCACAGAGCCCGACGCGGGGCTCGAACCCACGAACCGCGAGATCATGACCTAAGCGAAAGTCAGAAGCTTAACCGACTAAGCCACCCAGGCGTCCCATGGATGATTTTTCTAAATCACAAGTTTTATCATGTGATTGCCCTGTTTAATCATGTAGAAGGTTCCTGTTGCTCCGAAGTCCGAACTGCTTAATATACGTAGAGGAGGCCTTCTCCGACTTTGCTGTGTATCACATCCCCTGGGGATCTTAAAATGCAGGTGCAGATTCAATACATTGGGAATTGGGCCTAAAATTGTGCCTTATGAATAGGCTCCCTGGGAGGGGGTGCCAATGCTGCTGGTCTGTGCACGACATTTTGAGGAGCAAGGGATCTGGAGGATCCGTGCTTGTGTCCCTAGCCTCCTCAGCTCTGTTCCAGCCACACTGAACTTGTGCTAGCTTCCAGAATGCATCACACGCTCGCTCACCACTGGGCCTTTGCACATGCTCTCTCCCCCTAGAGCACTCTCTTACCCTGGCCTAGTTGGCTCCTGTTCCTTTATTCCAGTTAGATCATAGATCCCACTTCCTCTAGGAAGCCTTCTCACATTTTCCAAGCCGAGGAAATAGTCTGGTATGTTGGCAGCCTGGTGGTGGTGTGAGGTGGAGGGGTAGGGTGGATGCTAGTGATTTTCTTTATGCTAAGTGACAAGGTTAAAGAGGTGAGTAAGCTGGCCTGTGAGACACAGGGTGGCAGGCAGAGAGGGTGGGGGTAGCTCTTTACTCCTACAGAAGTTTCCAGAAAGAAGGCTTTTGTGTCACCTGGGGTTTGAGAGGGAAGCATGTCTGACCTGAGGTCGTCTGGCTGTTACTCTGGCTCTATTCCGTTCTCAGCTGAGCAGTGAAGGGTCCCTGAGGTAAGGACTCCAGTCGTCCTGAACTCTGTGCACAAGGTCAGCCACACAACTGTGTGTCCTCAGGCCACCCCAAAGTCACGTCAGAATGAGCAAGGACGTTAAAAGGATGAGAACTGTTTTCAGAAACTTTTTTTTTTTTAACCACAGCTGAGAGCGAATCATAGAGACAAGTTTCTACTGTAGAGATTGTATTTCTCTTTTCTCACAAAATCTCTTCTTCTGGGGTGTTCTTTTCTTTTCTCCTTCTCACATATGTGCTCCTGTGTCCCTCTCACAAGTTTGAGTCACAAAACGAAATCCTATGCAGTTTGGAATCAACTCTCCTCGGCCAGAGAAATCCTGGACTTTGCTGGAACGGGTCCGCCAGACCCTGCGCCAGACCCAGCCCTGCAGGGAGCTGGGATGGAATCTGAAACATGTGACATTGCAGGTCATGATGCAGCGGTCAGACCTATTAGCCATGTGATCTCAGCTTGGCTACGGGCAGTGCCAGTTAGGTCTGGAAAAAGTAGGACGTTGGTGGCACAGCAGATAAGTTTAGTAGTCGGGTGTCAGAGCCAGGGGAGAGCTTGTGACACCCGGAGCGATCGAACGTCACTGCAGTTCGCGGCAATGGAAAAATCTTTTCGCCCTCCACCTAAAAAATATACCAAATAACACTTCCTTTCTGAATTTTATTTCCTCTTTTCCATAAAGGGAATGTCCAAGCCGAATTCTACCCGTTCCATGCCCTGGCCTTGCCCCCCCTGGACGTTTTCAGTGAGTTTCGCACTGTCATCGTTACAGATGGTGAGCAGTTGGTCTGTTTGAAACAGATAATGCCTTTAGTTTCTTCCCAAAGAGAACTGCCAAGTTCAGTGGGTTACCCCGTGCACCCAGTAATTAGTAGGCGCTGCAGGAAGTTAAAAAACACAGAAGGGAGGGGCGCCTGGGTGGCTTAGACGGTTGAGCGTCCGACTTTCGCTTGGGTCATGATCTCGCAGTTCGTGGGTTCGGGCCCCGCGTCGGGCTCTGTGCTGACTGCCGGCTCAGAGCCTGGAGCCTGTTTCAGTCTGTGACTCCCTCTCTCTCTGACCCTCCCCTGCTCACGCTGTCAATCTCTCTCTCTCTCGCTCTCTCTCTCTCTCTCCTAGAAATAAATAAAACATTAAAAAAAACACACACACACAGAAGGGAAATTTGAGAAAGAAATTATTTTCTTTATTTTCCTTTCCACACTAGAATGTCATCCCCATTGCCTTCAGGGAAGATTAGAGGCATGAGTCTGGTGTATATGAAAGGATAATGCATATGACAAGGAAAAATGAGTTGGGCAACAGGTGGTTAAGAGATTAGTCTTAACTAGTCTTGAACAGACTTTGAACCAGTATTTCTGACATCCGAAAGTGTGAACTCGGGTCTCCATTTTCTGCAAACCTCCAGTCCTGGTCTTCATCTGCCCTCTGGTGGTCATGGTTCTGAACAGGAAATTCCAACAGAAGAGCTCACTTGAAAAACAGCAGACCCAGTAAGAAATGATAAGCATGTGTGTACGTATGTATACGTATACGTACTCTTATACGTATATGTATATGTATATGTATATGTATATTTAAGTAGGTGTGTGTATGTGTGTGTGTGTGTGTGTATATATATATGCGCTCCATATTCTTTACCTGTTATCTTAATGGTAAACCTGTAAGGTAAATACTAATATTGTTATTTAAAAATCAAGCTAATAGGGGCACCTGGGTGGCTCAGTTCAAGCCCCGCATCAGGCTCTGTGCTGACAGCTCAGAGCCTGGAGCCTGCTTCAGATTCTGTGTCTCCCTCTCTCTCTGCCCCTCCCTGCTTGCGCTCTGGCTCTGGCTCTCAAAAATAAATAAACATTGATAAACAAACAAACAAACATCAAACTAATAATTGCAAAACATGAAGTTAATAGAGACATCAACCCATGTCACAGGAAATACATTTCCACAGGGGGGTGTCTGTGCCCCCACTTAGAACATGCCTGTGGTTCCCTCCCCAAGACTCTGTCAATTGTTGTCTTCAGAGCACCATCCAGAGCACCAGAGATCATGACCCGAGCTGAAGCCAAGAGTCGAATATTCAACCGACCAAGCCATTCTGTGTCCCAATAGTGATGGGTTTTTTTCATTGTCCAAATGTGAAAGTATGTTACATAACACCCCCCCCCCATGATGTCCTCCAGAATTTGTGCAGTCACCTGTCCTCTGCTGCCCCCGAGCACCCTCTGGTTGCTCACGTTGCCCAGGTTACCTCCAGTGCTCTGGACCTCCCCCCGTCCACTCACACCCATGCTGCACTCCATCCTGGCCGCTGTCCCGAATTCTTCACAATCCCCCTAGGTGCACCAAGACAAGGTTGTTGAGTTTAACGAACGTTCACAAAAGGTTAACAGCCATGGAAAGAGCACACACAACGCAAGGATCTGAAAATAGAAAATACAGTAAGACCCTTGGATTGCTAGTAACTTGTTCTGTGAGTGTTCTGCAAGGGTAGCAAACATTTCTCACATTTCTCACAAATTTTAACTTGATAAATGAACAATGTCTCATAATACGAGTAGAACGTGATGCTGAACGTAACATGATCACAAGTGAGCCAATGGTTCCTCCCTCCCTCTCTCTCTCTCCTTCCCTCACTGGGGACTGTGGGTGACTGTCTCCCATGCTTGGATGCTCGGTCTCAGGCGCGGTGTTTGGCAGAAATCGGTGATATTTCAGAACGTTGGAAGGTGCCCACAACTGGCACTAGTGTATTTGTCATCGCTTCCCAGCACCTATGGACAGTCCTTTGCTTTTCCATCCAAAAGCCAGCTAGGAATGCTTTGCTTCATTCTAGATCGGGCTGCCTGCAGATATAGACCCTTTCCTCTGCTGCCTTACTGCCCGTTACATGAAATACAGTCTATGACAAGAGTGGATTAATACCGAACTGCAGTCAACATCCGTTAGTGATAGTGAACGTTGTCCTACACAATAACCCGCCTCTCTCTTATCTCCCTCACACCAGCCACAAAGGTTTTCAAAGGGAAGTGCAGGTTCATTTGTTTATTTTTCTTTATATTTTGTATTTCCTTTATTACTTTGTATTATATTACAGTATTGTAATAATTTTATATGAATATTTTGGGGTTGTGTGACGAATCATTGGGCTCCCGTTATTTCTTGTGGGAAAATTCGCTTTGATATACAAGTGCTTTGGGTTACAAGCATGTTTCCAGAATGAATGATGCTCCCTAACCAAGGTTTTAGTGTATTGTCAATGGCTTCCTTAAAAAGTAATCTGCCATTGTCTTCATAGAGAATTTCCCAGTGACCAGATCTTCCCTTGGCTGCGACCTCTCTGATCTGCTGGGGTTTTCTTTTTCCCTTGACTGCTCCTCCCCTCTTGAGCCGCCAGTCTCCAGCCCCCAGGTTTCTAATACTTGTCTTATGCCTTAGTGTTCACTTGCTTCCTCCCAGACTAGGCTCCACACCTGGCTCCCTACGTTCAGATGCTCATGAAGGGGTTCCGGTCTCCACCCCAGCAGGACGAATCACCACAGAGGCTTTGAAATTGCCATTTGACACCAAATTCTTAGGGCTCCCACCCAGCCTCTGACCAGAGCAACTGAGAGTCTTGTCCGCGGTATCATAGTACCTGCTTTATCATACCACGCCCACCCCAGAGACCCTGCGATCTGCCCCCTTTCCTCTCCCCTCTACTCACCCAACTTGAGAATCACTGATCTGAGCTAACAGTTTCACTGGGAAGGCAGCGTGAGGGAGTGGAACAAATGTGAGTTTGGTATTACAACGCCTAGGTTGAAATCCTGCTTCCCTATGACCGGCCAGCTCTGCAACCAACCTTGGGCAAATTTCTGCAGAGGAATCGAATTGCCTGTCTCCACAGCATCCATTTCCTGCTTTCCCAATTGCCAATCCCTCTCCACTGCCCCAATTCCAATAGGAATCCATGAGGTTTCAGGAAGCTTGTGAGCGTGCTCCAGTTTTTTGGCCACACGAACTGGTTCAGAGGTTGTGTTTGTTAACGTCATGGGTCAAGGTCATAGTCCCCAGTTGTTTGGTCAAACACAAGTCTAGATGTTGCTGGAAAGGGTGTGTTTTTTTAGATGTGATTAATATTTAAATTAGTAGACTTTGAGTAAAGCAGATTATTCTCCATAATGCGGGTGGGCCTCACCCAATCAGTTGAAGGCCTAAAGAGCAAAGACGGGGACTTCCCCGTGATGAAAAAGTTCTGCCTCAAGACTGCAGCCTAAAAATTCTGCCTGAGTTTCCAGCGTGCTGTCCTGGAGAATTCAGACTCAAGGCTGCAACATCAACTCTTACCTGAATTTACAGGGCTGCTGGCCTGCCCTCTCCATTTCAGACTTGTCAGACTCCACAATTAAGTGCGTGAGATAATTCCTGAAAATAAATTTCTCTCTCATGTAGATGTATATAAATATTCCATCTAGAGTGCTGAACCTCTTCCTGTATTAACAGTGGGGTACTTCATTTTTTAAATATGTATACATTAGAGAGAGAGGTTTCTTTTATATTTATAAATATACATACACACATACCATGGCTCTGTGTGTGCGTGCATGTGTGTGCGTGCGTGTGTGCGCGCGTGTGTGTGCGCGCGTGTGTGTGTGTGTGCGTGTGTACCTCCTGTTGGTTCTGTTTCCCTGGAGAATCTAACACATGTCATCAAAGCCCCATTAAAGCTTAAGCCTTTTTCTGGGGATACTGGGACACAGCTCCTACCTGTGTTTAAATGGTGCTGTTCTGCTGTGAGATTTGGAACAGCTGCTAGGTACCAGCTCCGGGCTCGGATCCTAAGATTTAATGCAAGCAGCACCTCTTGGCACCTGTGGGACGGCTCCTTAGTTCCCTCATATGCAAAGTGGGATTGTAGTGCTAGCTACACAGGGTTATGGAAAGGTTTAAATGGTTTACTACTTAGCACAGTGCCTGGATCAGAGTAAATGCTCAGTAAACCCAAGTGCTGCCGCCAGTGCTGCTGCTGATAGTACACGGCCTGGCGAACAAGATGATGTACAAGAAGAGCAAGAAAATGGATTCAGAGCCCTGATGGCTTCTCAAACCTCTAGGTAAAACTGTCATGGCTGCCAAAGCCATCCTACATCTGGGCTTTTCAGTGACACAAGCTCATACATTCCTTTCAGTTTTTACACCTACTGGGGGTGAGTTTTTATTTCATCTGCAGTGCTGAACATCTTCCCGTCTTCACAGTTGGGCAGTTTCTCTTTTCAGATCCACAAGCATAAGACCTATAGCCCTTTTTCCAGAAAATGGAGCTACCTGTCCAGTCTCGTAAGGGTGACAAGTTTCAGTGGTGCCAGGAACCCTATTTCTACCCATCAGCAGGGTGATACCTTCAATTCCTGGAAGGTGATTGATTCCCCTATGGCAATTGCCCAGATGATTCCTGGGTGAGGTGATTTCAGCGAAGAAGAATCAGGAAGGGCCAATGAACAATGAAAAGATGATGGTCTTGAGGGAAATGCAAATCAAAAACATAATAGGATGCCATTTTAATTCACTAGTTAGGTAAAAATGCAAAAGTCTTAAAAATTCTAAGTGTTGACATGTATATGGAGCCAAGGGTACTTTTCTATATTGCAGATATAAAAGGGGGATGTAAATTGTAGTCTATGAAAGAAACGAGGTGTAAAAATTGGGCTTATCACATAAAGCAGAAAATGTCTTTATCCTCTGAGGCAATAATATTTCTACCAGGTCTATCCCTAGAGAAACTCGCAGGTATAGGTATATGTCATATGAGACATTTACAAGAATGTTGGGCACTGCATTGTTGATAAGAGCAAAAAGGTTGAAGCAAGCATACACAGGGGGATGAATAAATTAAATGTGGAATATTTAAAGCCCTCCAAAGACAATGAAAATGAATGAATTATGGCTATATGCATCGATGTGGCTAAATCTAAAAATCATAGCTTTGATTAAGAGCACTTGCAGAGGACATACCTAACATCATTTATATAAAATTTAGAAATAAACAGTAATTATTATGTAGGGATTTATCAAGGCTGGTGGAATGATGATTTATTTTCTAATCCAGTGGTGAGTACATGGGTGCTCCTTTTTATCATTACGTTATATATGTTGTATTCTTTTGTATGCATGAACTATATTCTAACTTTTTATTGTGATAAAATCTACATAACATCAACTTTAGCTTTCTAACCATTTTTAACTGTACACTTTAGCGGCATGCCCTTAAGTACATGTTGTTAGGCATCCATCCACTAGTATCCATCTCCAGAACTTTTTCGTGATCCCAAACTGTGCTTTTGGCATCATATCCACGAGATCATTGCCAACTCAATGTCATTAAGTATTTTTGCTCTGTTTTCTTCTAAGAGGTGTATAGTTTTTAAGTTTAGGTCTTCGATCCATTTTAAGTCCATTTTTATTTATGGTGTGGTAAAGGGCCAACAGTCTTTTGCAGGATAGTACATTTTTATTTTATTTTATTAATGTTTATTTATTTCTGAGAGAGACAGAGTGCGAGCTGGGAGAAAGGCAGAGAGAGAGACACGGAGTCCAAAGCAGGCTCCAGACTCCGAGCTGTCAGCACAGGGCCCGACGCCGGGCTCGAACCCACCAACTGCGAGATCATGACCTGAGCCGAAGTCGGACTTTTAACCCACTGAGCCACTCAGGCACCCCTGTTTAAATTTTTAAACAGAAAGAAAAGAATCAGAGAATCCAGAAGGGGCCCTTCCCATTTACAATGAGGGAACTAGAACAGAGGTAAAAATCACGGGCCAAGCTCACACAGCTGGTTAAAGGGCAGCATCAGAGTCAAATCCTGCCTTGTTGGCAATGCATCGCTCTAACTGCCCAGGAGCCTAGGCGCCAGGTACTCCTACCCGGGTTTGGATCGGGTACCCACAGGCTTGCCGTATTACCTCCGTTCAGCTCCGGCTCCTCCCCCTCCCCGCCCCCTGGGCGGGCCCAAACGGCCCGGAACTGCGGAGCTTTGGGAAACGGGCGCGGGCGCGGGTGGGAGGAAAAGCCCGGCAAGTTGCTGACGGCTCAGGGACCATCAGCAATTGGTTGTAAGACGCTGACTCCAGATCCGCTTTCCCATAATCCTAGCCAGGTTTTCTCATGCGCCTCAGGACGGGGAGGGCCCGAGGGAGGAAGAGGTCCGGGGCGGAGCGTGGGGGGCGTGCGCGCAGGCTCGGCNGGCGGGTAAGTACCCAGGGCCGTGGGACGCAGCCCGGGCACCGGCTTTGTCTCTTTCTCTTCCTGCCGCGTTTGTGCCGCGGAGCGAGGCTCCCTGGCTCTGCTCCTGTGAGACTCGCTCGGGGGCTCGGTTTCCACCTATAAAATGGGAGGAGGAGTCGCGACTACCAGCGGTTTGCGTGAGACTTAAAGCAGTTAGAGCTGAAAACCTCCTGGCGGTTGAAAGGGAACGTGAGTTAATGTTAGCTTTGGGTGGGCGAGTGTAGGCTAAAGTAGGCTTGAAGTATTTTGAAACAGAATAATCCAACAAATCACTCATTGAGTGCTTAGTGCTTACGAGACGTTACGTTCTAGAAAGTTTGCACCCTGGCTGGCCGTCAGTATTCTTATTTTCAAGACCCTGCTGTTTTTGTAACACAGACCTTAAAGCAGAACTAAGTCTCCAGCTGGGGGACCCAGCTGCCTCTTGTTACTCTTAAAAAGGGGCACTCCAGGATGGTGAAGCAGTTTTGTTTTAATCAAAAAAGGGCACGCATTTAAATACAGGCTGCGAAACTGCTCTCCAGAATGTTATTTTTGATGGATTCATTGACAGCTGTCCCGCTGGCGGTGTCTTGGTGTCTAGAGCGCATCCAAAGGCCTGGTGTGGTCCTAGCCAAAGGGGTCTCGGCTTGCTGTGGTGGGGACACAACGTCAGTGTACATTCTGGAGTTCTTCCTGGGCGGTGGGAAGACTGCCTGGAGAAGGTGACGTTTGTGGATGCTGCAGGGTGACCATGGAAGGCAAGCCAAGCAGAGTTTAGGAGAAAGCCTGGAGCAGGACAGAGCAGGGAGGTGGAATGAACTGAGACTAGACCCGTCTCTTGCTGGTGGGGGAGAACCAGACTCGTGTGTGTGTGTGTGTTTGCATACATACAACATTGTTGCCTTTGAGACTCATGAAATCTGTTCCTCCCTCTCCCCAAAACGCACTGGGGCACCTCTACCAAAAATCTTACATATGGCATCACAGGGGTTCCATCTTTGGAAACTGCACCTTGCTCCTACCCTAAGGTAAGGAGGAAACTTGACCTTTTTTTTTTTTTAAGCACAGAGGAGGCAAGAGCCAGTGGAGGAGGCGTTCTTCAATCTGTTACTTGGCTGAGTGACCTTTGATAAGTCACTTCACTTCTTTTTTCTGAACCCTAGAATCATAAATGCTATGAAATGAATGCCTGGTCTACCACCTTCTTTGGAGAGGAGAATCAAAGCAGTGGTCCTTAAACTGTTTTTAGAAATCGTATTTGATAGAAACTCAGCATCTCCGATCCCCATCCCAGGTTGAGGGCATCCGAGTCTCTGGGGGTGGGGCCGAGCAGGCTGGTGGAAGCCTTCCAGGTGCTTCTGATGTCTTAAGTTTGAGAACCGCTGCTCTGAAGAGTTCAACATTTTTGTTGACTGTGATTCACAGTAATGTTTTACGTCACAATTAATACACACAGGTGCGCTACACACCTATAGAACAACAACAAAAAGGTTTATGAAAATACAATGTTCAGTGCAGTCTTCTAATTTATATTCTTTTGTATTTCCTTTTTGAAAATATGGAGGGAAGTTGGAAGTTATGGGGAAACGGGTGGAATTTGGATATGGACTGTAGATTATAGGATCCTATCAGCGTTAACTTTCTTAATTTGGAAATTGCACCGTGGCTCAGCACGGTAATGCTCTCTCCGGAAAGACGCTGAATTCTGGAGGGCTGAAGGTGCACGTGTCTCTAGCTTACACACGCGGCGTATGAGACAACACGTGAATGGTGAACCTGGGTAGAGAATATACAGAATGTTCTTGTAATGTTTCTGTAGGTTTGAAGTTATAGCAAATAAAACATTACTCAAAGGAATAGTGGTTCAGACACAGCAATCTGTGCCGTCCCCGAACGGTGGCTGCAGAGCCTGTCGCAGAGCCAGGGTCAGGGT
>NW_027527449.1:4838746-4855102 GCF_008692635.1 Crocuta crocuta | reverse complement strand
GAGGACACGCGGTGCACAGTCACTGGCGATACTGCTTCCCCCGACTCCTATTTCCAGGTTGTGTTTCAGTCACTGTTTGTTACGTTTACGGCTTTATCCTTTTATCTTCCTGCCCAGGGGCGGGGCGCGAGCCGTGGGAAGGCGGGAGCGCTGGGCTGGAACTGCTGTAAATTTTGACGCAGGCGTCTCCTCCTTGGCCGTGTGCTGCTTTGGGCAAATACACATCTGCAGCGTGGGGCTCATGGAGCGAGGTGCGAAAACGCACGTGCGAGAGCCGGGCACAGGCGCTTACTGAATGTCCGCGTACCTCCCTGCGCTCTGTTCGGCAGAAATTGTCAGTCCTTGCCATCGGCCTGGCCTCAGGGACACGCAGAATAGCAGGATTAAGAGTTTCCGTGTCCCTGAGGGAGAGAGGTGTGCTGTTTGGTACGCTGGCGATATGACTGGACCTGTAAAAAATATACGTGTGTGTGTGTGTGTGAGATACAGGTTCTGTTTTCCAAAAGGCTTTTTCCGTCACCTGAGCCTCCCTGGGTGCTCACTCCTTGTGCAACTAACAAATATAATCTGCGGGGGGGGATGCCTGGTTACATTAATTATTTCCTTTTTGTGTGTTTTTGCTGTTTAATAGTGTGAGATCTTCAAAGAACTCTATGGGAAAAACACATTCCACAAAAGATGTAAGTTCTCTTCTTATTTTAATGCAGTTATCTCATAATTGACACTGAAATAACGAACGTTTTGTGGGAAGCTTCGAGTCTCGTAGACTTCCCTTGGTGAGCTCAGTGTTCGTTGTAGTGAAAAGCATATTTCTTTATCTGCCACCTTTTTCAGTATATTAGAACAAATGACCACTGTTAACATCTGGAATCTTGTTTTCAGGGCCTCCGTTGGTTTTCATTTGGATAATTGACATCCTGTAAAAATTTGTACAACTTTCTATATTTTGTTTTTTTCACGTAGCCATTTGGCTAACGTTTTGTGTACCTGGCACGGAATTCTCCAAGTTCTTTGGCCCCGCCTGCCCTAGCTGGAAATCTAGAGTGCCCGAGATGGATTGCTTAGGGTTCCTGATTTCTTTCCTTGGAAGGCAGCTGGAGGCCAATTTGCATTCGGGAGACTGGGAGGGCCTGACAGCTCCCCTTCTCTGGGACCCACCCCCATGTACTTCATGCCGGATTGGATAGTGAGGGCCCCTAAGTCGGGAAGTTTTTTTGGCCCATTTTACTCCATCTCCTTAATGTCTTCTAGAATTTCCCCCGTGTTTTCTTATCTGTTAATGGCACCCTTCCCCATTTCCCAGAGCTATGATAGATTTTTTTTTTCTCATTTTCTGGATGTTTTGGTATTTCATGAAGATTTGAGGTAGCGAACATCATGAGACTTGTTAGTATCTTGAACCATAAACCCTTGTCTCGTCTTTGGGAGTTTTGACCCATGTATATTCTTAAGAACTTTCAGGTGCGTGGGGGAGAGGGCCCATAGCTTTCCCAGATCAGGAGGCAGCAAACTATGGCCCATGGGCTAGATCTGGCCTGCTCCCTGTTTGTGTCCAATCCTGTGAGCTAAGAAAGATTTTTACCTTTGTAAATGGTTGGAATAAAATCCAAAGAAGACTATCTCATGATATGCAAAAATGATATGAAATTCAAATTTCAGTATTCATAAAGCTTTATTGCAACACAGCCGTGTCTGTTTCTGCAAGGTCACTGTCTGCTTTCAGACTATAATGGCTGAGTTGAGAAGTTGCAACAATGCAAAACCTACTCTGTTGAGTCTCCTTTATAGAATTTAGCGAGCCCCTGCCTTAGTTTGTCACAGGGGTCTGTTTCCCCCAACACCCCTCTCAAAAAGTGTTAAGGATCACTCTTTAGGCAGCCGTGATAGCGGGATTATCCTCGCTAAATAGATCAACTTTGTAATGTTCCTGTTTGTTACAACCAATTCAATGACTTTGACCTTATTCACTTTTAGAAAGCTGACGCAAAGCGGAAGCCTACTGATGTATTTGATTTTCCTGATAATTCTGGTATCTCTAGCATCGACAGGCTGGGTGAACACGAGAAAGATGAAGAACCTTATGAAATCTTTGGTTAGTATTTAGAATCTTTATCTTAAAAACTTTAATGTAGTTTACCCTTAAAACCTTAGGCTAGTTACTAACAAAAATATCCATCGGGGTCTGTGCTGACAGCTCAGAGCTTGGAGCCTGCTTCGGATTCTGTGTCTCCCTCTCTCTGTGCCCTTCCCCAACTTGTGCTCTCTCTGTGTCTCTCACAAAAATAAATGAACATAAAAAAAATGTTTTTTTAAGTGAGCAAAATGTGCCAAGTGCCCCCACATTTAGACCAGCAGTGATCAGACCTTTTTGCTGGAATAAGTTTGGGAATTTCGAAAACCTACACCTTCTCACATATATTTAATTTGGTATCTAATATTTTCTAGTCTGTTTTTTGTTAATAAAAACATATTGTATATTTTATAAGGTAAAAAGTAATCATTACCAGACTATATCTTTTGTTATGACCTGATTAAAATGTTTTAATTACTGGGGTGCCTGGGTGGCTCAGTTGAATGAGCGTCCGACTCTTGATTTTAGTTCAGGTCATGATCCCAGGGTCGTGGGATCGAGCCCCGTGTTGGACTGCACGCTGAGCATAGAGCCTGCATAGATTCTTTCTCTCTGTACCCCCCTCTGCCACTCTTCTCCACTCATGCTCTCTCCCTCCCTCTCTCAAATAATAAAATGTTCCAATTACTTATTTAAAGGAAATTAAAATATAGAAGATCTGAATCCAAAAGAAACCACGTAATTTTTTAAATTGAGATGTAATTCACTTATCAAAAAATTCCTCCTTTTCAAGTGTACAATTCAGTTGTGGTTTAGTGTAGTCCCAGAATTGCACAGCCTTTACCACTGTCTATTCTGGAACACCCTAGGCAGCCCATCCTACACAAGNCACACACCATACACCTACTTCCTGTCCCCATGGGTGTGCCTCTTCATGTAAGTGGAGTCCTACATCGTGTTCATCTGTGACTGGCTTCTTCCATTTAGAGTATTTTCACAGCCCCTGTGTGTTGTAGCCAGTGTCGTATGTCATTCCAAAAAATGTTGTAGCCCCATAATCCGTTGTGCGAATGTACCTCCTTTTGTTATCCATTCATCAGTTGATGTACATTTGGGTCGTTTCCACTTTTTGGCCAATAGGGATTACCTTGCTCTGAACGTTCATAGACCAGGTTTTGTACAGACTCATGCTTGCATTTCTCTTGGCTACACACACGCCCCCCACTTTTTTTCTTACTGTGCTGACGGCTAGCTCAGAGCCTGGAGCCTGCTTCGGATTCTGTATCTCCCTCTCTCTCTGACCCTCCCCCTCAGAAATAAATACAACATTTTTAAAAAATAAATAAATGCACACTACCGTGCTTATGCTGCTGCTGCTGCGCTGAAATTTGAATACGCTGAGAAATGATAACTTGGCTCTTACTGGGCACGCCCCCAAAAGCAATTCCACTCTCCCACTCCTGGCCCCCTCCCTCCCCCGCGCACGCTCTCCCTGCCTGCCAGCAGCCCAGCCCCATGGGCAGCCCCTGTTCTGAGGTCTCTCTTTTTCCCTGAGCAGGTAGGAGTGTTCCCTTCCCCCAAGTCGTCTTCTGTGCCTTTCCACCAAGGCCATTGCTCTCCCTCCCTTTCACCTTCTTGCTCGCTGACGTTAGCTCCTCGTGCGCCTGAAGGGCTCAGACAGCGCAGGGAAAGAGAAGGAGGAAAGGACTGGAATCCTTCCCGAGAGGGCCCCCTCCTCCCAGCTCGGTGCTCTGTGAGGTTCAAGCGTCCCCGTGGGCCAAGCACTCCAGGCCTGGAGGTGATCATTAGCGTGGTGGCCTCCCCGCTAGGGCCGTGATGCTCTGTCAGGTGAGGACAGACACTGTCAGGCTGCTTGTTTAGTTTTCTTTTTTTTTTTAATGTTTTTATTTATTTCTAGGAGAGAGAGAGAGACAGTGTGAGCAGGGGAGGGTCAGAGAGAGAGGGAGTCACAGAATCTGAAACAGGCTCCAGGCTCTGAGCTGGCAGTCAGCACAGGGCCCGACGCGGGGCTCGAACCCACGAACCGCAAGATCATGACCTAAGTGAAAGTCGGACGCTTAACCGACAAAGCCACCCAGGCGCCCCTGTTTAGTTTTCTTTTAGATCCTTAAAAATTATGTCCATAGCGCATGCAAATACAGTGATACAGGCTATAACTGATAAATGTCCGTGTATTTACGAGTGGAAGGGTTTAAATTGCTCATTGTTGAGGTGCGAGCGCAAGAGCGTTTGGGGAGGAAGTAGCCTATGTAATTGGTAGCCATTAAAACGGAGATCGCGGTGTAGAGAACACACGTCAACACTGCGCAAGCTGCCAGACTTTGAGAGTTGTCCTTTAAAAACCGCATCTTTTGTAGATCCTCCTTTACACAGCACTGCTATATATGCTGATGAAGAAGAATTCTCCAAACACTGCAGCTCCTCTCTGCCTTCAACTCCGCAAGGAAAAGAAGTGGAGGAACGGTAAGCTTCTACTTCAAGCAGTTGTTTCCGAGAAGCTCTCTAAGGTAGAGCCTTATAAACCTAAAGCTTTTTAAAGATCTTTGGAGCCAACTCACGTTTTTCCTTAAGAGAACTGGTACACAGAAACTTGTTTTCAAAAACTACCATTACTTATAATAACTAATTACAGGTACAATTTTCAGGCAAAGGAAACGGTCCTGGGGGTGTAATTGCAGCATGGCGATAGGTGTGATACTGTGTTGTAGGTTTGAAAGCTGCTAAGAGAGTAGATCTTGACAGTCGTCACAAGAAAAAAAATCTCTTACAGCTCTGTGTAGTGACAGACGTTAACTAGACTTACTGTGGAGGTTATTTTTCAATATATGCAAGTGTCAAATCATTATGTCGTATGCCCCCAAACTACTATATGCCCATTATACCTCACTTATGAAAAACTCCAATTAAAAAAAAAAAGTCATTACAATTGACCATTACCGGATTATCTTAGGAAACATGCTTGTGAAGCTGGTTTAAGGAGGGACGGAGGAGTTTTTTATTTTAGTTGGAATCACCTGGTTCTCATCACAGGTGCCCTCCTTAATCCCATTACCTGTTTCCCCCACCTTGTCTCTGGCAACCATCAGTTCCCCATAGCTAAGATTCTGTTTCTTGGTTTGCCTCCCTCCCCCTCCCCCCCCACTTCTCTCCCTCTCTCTGCAACCCCTTTGCTCCTTTGTTTTGTTTCTGCATATATCACATGGTATTTGTCTTTCCTGACTGATGACTTCGCTTAGCATAATAGTCTCTAGCTCCATCCATGTCGTTACAAATGACAAAATTTCATCCTTTTTTATGGTTGAGTAATATTCCATTGTATATATGTACCACCTCTTCTTTATCTGTTCATAAATTGATGAACGAACATTTGGGCTGCTTCCATAGTTTGGCTAGTGTAAATAATGCTGCTCTAAACACAGGGGTGCATGTATCCCTTTGCATGAGGGTTTTTGTATTCTTTGCATAAAAACTCCGTAGTGCAATTGCAGGGTGGTAGGGTGGTTCTGTTTTTAACTTTCTGAGGAACCTCAGTACTGTCGTCCACAGTGGACGCACCAGTTTGCGTTTCCACCAGCAGCCGCGCACAAGGGCTCCCCTTTCTCCACACCCTCACCAGCACCCGTTGTTCCTTGTGTTGTTGATTTTAGCCATTCTGACAGGTGTGAGGTAATAACTCATTGGGGTTTTGATTTGCCTTTCCCTGAGCATAAGCGAGGGTCATCTTTTCATGTGTCTCTTAGCCATCTGGATGCCTTTTTGGAGAAATGTCTATTCATGTCTTCTGCCCATTTATTTAATTGGATTATTTAGTTTTTTTGGGTGCTGAGTTTTGTAAGTGCTTTACATGTCTTGGATACTAACCCCTTTTCAGGTGTGTTATTTGCAAAATTCTCACGTTCCGTAGGTTGCATTTTAGTCCTGTTGATTTTTTTTTTCCTTTGCTGTGCAGAACCTTTTGTGATGAAGGCGCAATAGTTTATTTTTGCTTTGGTTTCTTTGTCTCAGGAGACATATCTAAAAAAATGTTGCTACAGCCAATGTCAAAGAAGTTGCTCCCTGTGTTCTCTTCTAGGATTTTTATGGTTTCGGGTCTCACATTTATGTCTTTCATCATTTTGTGTTTATTTTTGTGTGTGGTGCAAGAAAGTGGTCCCGTTTTCCTAGCACCATTTGTTGAAGAGACTGTCCTTTTCCCATTGGATGTTCTTCCCTGCTTTGTCAGAGATTTATTGACCATATAGTTGTGGGTTTATTGCTGGGTTTTCTCTTTTGTTCTAGTGATCTGTGTGTCTATTTTTGTGCCAGTACCATACTGGCATATTACTTATTACAGCTTTGTAATATAACTTGAAGTCCAGAATTGTGATGCCTCCAAGCGTTGCTTTGCTTTTTCAAGGCTTTTGAGGTCTTTGGGGGTCTTTTGAGGTTACACACAACTTTGAGGATTGTTTGTTCTAGTTCTGTGAGAAATACTGTCGGGGCACCTGGGTGGCTCAGTCAGTTACTCATCTAACTCTTGATTTTGGCTCAGGTCATGATCTCAAGATTCACGGGAGCAAGCCCCGCATTGGGCTCTGCACTGACAATGTGGAGCCTGCTTGAGATTCTCTCTCTGTGTTCATCCTCTGCTCGCACTCTCTCTCTCAAAATAAATAAACATTAAAAAAATGCTGTCGGTATATTGAAAGGGATTTTATTGAATGTGTATATTGCTTTGGGTAATACAGACATTTTAACAATATTTGTTCTTCTAATCCATGAACATGGAATGTTTTTCCATCTCTGTGTCATCTTCAATGTCTTTCATCAGTGCAGGTCTTTCACCTCTGTGGTTAGATTTATTCCTAGGTATCTTATTATCTTGGGTGCAATTGTAAATAGAATTTATTGCTTAATTTCTCTTTCTCCTGCTTCATTATTGATGTATAGAGATGCAACAGATTTCTGTACATTGATTTTTATGTCTTTCAACTTTACTGAATTCATTTATCAGTTCTAGCAGTGTTTTGGTGGAGTCTTTTGGGTTTTCTACATAGAGTATCATGTCTGCAAATAGTCACTTCTTCCTTATCAATTTGGATTTCTTTTATTTCTTTTTGTTGTCTGATTGCTGTGGCTAGGTCTTCTAGTACTATGTCAAATAAAAATGGTGAGAGGGAACATTCCTTGTCCTGTTCCTGATCTTAGGGGGGAATAGCTGAATTTTTTTTTTTTTTTAACCACTGAGCATGTTAGCTGTGTGTTTTTCATATATGCTGTTTATTATGCTGAGATGTTCCCTCTCAACTCACTTTGTTGAGGGTTTTTATCATGAATGGATGTTGTACTTTGCCAAATGCTTTCTCTGCATCTATTGAAGTAATCATATGGTTCTTATCCTTTCTCTACATCACATTGATTTGTGAATATTGAATCACCCTTACAGCCCAGAAATAAATCCCACTTGATCGTGGTGAATGATTTCTTTTTTACTGTGTTGTTGGATTTGGTTTGCTAGTATTTTGTTGAGAATTTTTGCATCTATGTTCATCATGAATATTGGCCCATAGTTATCTTTCTCAGTTGTGTCTTTATGTAGTTTTGGCACCAGGATAATGCTGGCCTCATAGAATGGACTTGGAAGTTTTCCTTCCTTTTCCATATTTTTGGAATAGTTTAAAAAGAAAAGGATTCTATGAATTTGCCTATTTTAGATTCCTCATATAGGTGGAATAATACAGTATTTATTTGTCCTTCTGTAACTGGCTTATTTCCCTTAGCATCATTTTAATATCAAATTCTTAAATATGCTCCGTCTCAGGGCTTTTGCATGTACCCTCGCAGGGGCCCAGATTGCTCTTCTGGAGGGTTTGTTCCCATGCTTCCTTTTAGATTTCAGGTGTCACCTTATCACAGCAATCCACTCTGCCCCCTCATAGAAAATCTTACCTTTCTTCATCAGATATTTTCTTTACTCTGATCTTTTTCTGGTAGCATTCACCTCTGTCAAGCCAGTATTTTATGTTCATTTTTTAGTTTCATTGTCTCTCCCCAGTAGGAATAGCTTAAAAAGCAGAACTTTGTTCACTGCTATTCCTCAGGTGCCTAGAACACCATCTGGCACACGGTAGGCATTCAGTGAATATTTGAGTCCCTTCTTCATGCGGTGTTAGTGCAGTACCCTGGTTAAGGCAACTGGCCCCCAACCTCAGGTCCTTGTTAGGCCACTTCTAAAGTACTGGATCTTAGGCAAGACCTTTAACTTCCCAATTCCTTCATTTGGAAAGTGAAATAATAGTACAGTCTACATCCTAGGATTGTTTAAGCTGAATTGATCCTCTTAAGCTCTTAAAACTGGTTGGTACAGGGGCGCCTGGGTGGCTTAGTCGGTTAAGCGTCTGACTTTCGCTTAGGTCATGATCTCGTGGTTCATGGGTTCGAGCCCCGGGTCGGGCTTGTGCTGACTGCCAGCTCAGAGCCTGGAGCCTATTTCAGAGTCTGTATCTCCCTCTCTCTGACCCTCCCCTGCTCACGCTGTCTCTCTCTCTCTCTCTCTCTCTCCTAGAAATAAAAAAAAAAAAAAAAACTGGTTGGTACCTAGTAAACTTTCAAATGTTAGCATTTATTATTTGTATTTTCTCAACATTCACTGAGCAGTGCGCACACGCCAGGCCCCGTGTTAGGCTCTTGGTTTACAGTAATAGCTCAGAGTACACATAATGCTTGTTGTCTTGGAGCAGTAGATATTAAGGAGGGATCCCTGATGAGCCTCACGGGGAAGGGTGTGACCTGTGATGGGAATTGGGTTGGTGGGGTGGGGGCAGGAGGAGTGAACATTCCATGGAGGTGAGTGTGGTAGGCACAAAGGCCCTGTGGTGGCGGGGAGCAGGGGGAGTCTGTGGGACTGACAAGAGCTGGGGTCACTCAGTATATAGTCTGAAGAGGGGAACACACGGCAGGATGGAAATTGTGTTGTCACGGGTGGTAGGGATTGCTTCGTCTGCCCCAGCGTCTTCCCCTTCCTCCTCAGTGATAAGACATTGGATTCTAGCCAAGCAAGTGGCTGTCAGAATGAAGGTTCTATCTCCTACCTTCTCTTGCCGCCGAGGTGTCTTCATGATTAATTTTTAGCACCTTTGTTAAGTCTCTATTTAGGGAGGATTATGCCCTTTGCTCCTTCCTTCTTCCTTATGGAGGGAAACAGATGTGACAGTTGAGGCTTGAGTGAACATTGTGAACTGTGAGGCGGTGAACCGAGCAAGTAGAGCAATGGAGTCGAAGGAATCTGGGTCTCTGATCACAGTGGGACCTTCCAAATCTCCATGAATTATCTCTGGAGTTTTATGGGGAGGCAAATCAAGTGTCTTGCCTAAACCATTTTGGGGGTATATTTTCTACCACCGCACCCACACCTAATCCCATTTTATTGGTAAGGAGTTTTGTCCTTACACTTGGCCCTTGGCCTTTAAAGAATTTTATTAAGCGAGGGGGCTGTGGCCAGGCCTCCAAACTGCCTCTCTGGCTGCTGTGTGGAAAATGGATTTAAGAAAGGCGGGTGTGGGCTGGAGAGACCAGTTTGGAGGTGTTTTAGTAGCCCAGGGCCAGCAGGACTAGGGTAGTTACAACAGAAGGAAAAATGATTGAGCTCAAGCAATAGGACATCAGTCCACGGGCGGGATGGCGGGTTGGCTTTAGGAGGGTGGGGAAGAGTCGCTGTGAGACTACTGGCTTTCTGGTTTGTACACATCGGTTGATGACAGTGCCATTGACTAAGTAGGGCTTAGTCCTACAAGACGGCGTAACCCGTGTCATCCCAAGGCCATCATGAATTTGCTGTAGACATGGCAGAGTTCAAAGCTGTGTCCTTGGGTCCGGCACTCAGAGGAGAGGGCTGAGCTGGACTTCTAGCTGATGCTGTTGGCCTCTCGGCGGGGGTGTGTGGGGCCGTGGCGAGTGAGGCCTCGCAGGGAGAGGCTGCCTGAGAGCAGTGAGGGCAGGGCACCCCCTTGAAAGCCCACCTGCTGTCCCCAGGAGAGGAAAGAGCTTGCGAGGGAGAGAAGAAAGCCGCTGGAGGCAGAAGAAAACTGGGACAGCGTCTGTTCACAGGAGTAGCAGAGGGAGTGTGTGCTGGGTGCTCAGGAAGCTCGAGTGCAGCCGAGAAGCAAGTAATGTAAGGACCAAACATGTGCGTTGTATTCAACCATATGGATGTCCTTGGTAGTCTTGGTTTTGATGATGTGATAAGCTCCCCCAAAATAAATTGTCTGGCTAAGTTAGGGTCTGTGTATGGACACAAAGGGGAGTCAAGGCAGCAGGGAGGCTAGATCAGCATTTCCCAGGACTCGCGGAGGCATCAGCGCCTGGTATCTCTTAACCAGGTGTGTGCTCGCTGCTTTTTTGCTGGATCTCCTTCCTCTCTCACCTGTGTGCACATGGGAAGCTGCCCTTAGTGCTCTCCTCCCCACCCGCCCCCAACTGTACTGTCGTGGCCTCAGCCACCCAGATGCCACCCCTCGCCTAGTCTGTCTGTCTGGCCCCACCTTTCTCCAGGACGCGCCGTATCCTGTGGTTGGGCCGATGTCTCTAGATGCCCACAGGCACCCTGGATTCCACGAAGGCAAAACCTTTCCTCTCCCACGGTGTCACCGAGCTCCTTCCATGTTCTGTAGGTTAACGGTCTTGCTGTCACCTGGGCAGCTGGGCGGCATCCCCAGTGTCTTCTGTCTCTGACCAGTGCTCTTTGGCCTGTGACGAACCGGAGGGCCCATGTCCCCACCCCAGCGTGAGCCCTTGCTGCTCTCTGCAGCCAGCACTGCTGCAGCACAGCCCGGCCCGCTGCCCCTGGCCCCGGGACTGCGCTCTCCCTCGGGCCACCCACCATCCGCCCTCCTGAAATGCCTGTCTCCTCTCTCTGGCATGCCTGGCACCTTGGGGGCTCCCTGTGGCCTGTATGCATGGCAAAGAAGGCCGCTGTGCCAGGCCAGGTAAGTACACTGAGGCAGAATTAGAACGGAAGAGGTTTATCAGTAGACCTTTCTGTGAAACTTAAAGGGAGAAGAGTCGGGAAAAGGCAGGGATGGTCTCAGACTGTAGGGCAGCACTTGCACTTCCCGCCACCACCCACGGAGAACCCGGAAGAGGGATTGCTTGTCCGCGGAGCCCTGCACTGGCAGAAACGGCCAGGCCCGGTACTCTCTTAGGCCTTCCTGCCAGACAGTGATCTTAAAGGAAGGTTCTCGTATAAAAATTGTTTTTTAATGTTTGTTTAGTCTTGAGAGAGTGTGCGCAAGCAGGGGAGGGGCAGAGAGAGAGGGAGAACAGAATCCAAAGTCTCCTTCAGGCTCTGAGGTGTCACCACAGAGCTCTGTGTGGGGCTTGAACTCAAGAGTGATGAGATCAAGACCTGAGCCGAAGTTGGATGCTTAACCAAGTCACCCAGGTGCCCCTGAAGGCTCTCATTTTTAAAGTAATTTTATTCACTGCACTTTGCATTTTGAAGTTGGTGTTAAATGAATGTTGAATTGAATGGAAAAAAATGAACTCTCATCTCTGATCATAAATTTAGGGTTATTTTTTTTTTCCTTTTTAAGGAAAAAAAGTTATTCCTTTCTATAGCCTCTAATGATAGGTGTAGTGTCTGAGGATTAGCTTTTAGTTCAGATGATGGCCCCTGTACCTGGGAACGGGAACATGGGGGCCAGTGCATTTCTCAGACATGACCACTAGGTGGTGCAGTAACAGGACAGTTAACTTGGCCGCCAAGGAGGAGCTGGTGTGCTTCCGGGCGTTGGAAGTGGGAGATGACCTGTAAATCTGGGACATGTGAGAAATCACATTACATTGAGCTTGTTTTCATATTGGACGAGCAACTTACACACTGCATGTGAATAAAAATGAAGTAAGTGCAAGATATTGATGGTATATTCTTTTGCACAGGTCAGACACCTATGAAGTTGAAGCAAGTGAAGACATGTGTGTAGACATGCCTGCAAAGAAGGTGTGTAGGAGTGTTCTCTCTTCTGTTGGCAACATATTTCATATCCTATCTTGACTGGATGCAAGTAGAGAAAATGTGCACATTTTACACAGAGAAAGAATATTATATTTTGGAAGATACTTTCAAAGCAAAAAGGGAAATGTATTTTTATATTTTAAGTGCTTTTCATTACATAGGTCTCAAATCTACACGTACCATGTGAGTTTTCATCGTGTTCATGCAATGTGTTTAGATCATGATCTGCAGAAGTGGAGTGAACTTGAGGAGTGTTTGTTTGGAGTGCTTGAATCTGGGTTTCCCCACCTACCTGCTAATTTTGTTGCCATCTTCCTGTTATGTTAAGCCTGAAGGTGGGAAATGAGAACTGTCGACTTTGAGACTATCTACTATTACAGGAAGAATGGTAAGCATTTATATTTTCTAAACCAGTAATGCTGACTTCTCAACATAGCCAGCAAGAAAAGTCAAGCCCATTAGCAGTGAATCCGAAAGCCCCGAAGAAGGTGATATAAGAAGGAAGGTTAAACCAGCAGAGAAAATGAGTGCACAACACTGTGAACCTGTTCTAGATCCACCACGTACATCTTTGGAACTTCCAGAGAAACCAGCTGAGTCCGTCACTCCTAAAACAATAGGACCCCTTAGTGCCACGTCTGCTGTTGAAAAAGAGCCTCTGGCAACAGAAAGTCAGTCGGTAAGAGCGTGTCTGCCATCCCCATAGGAGAGAAGAAGAAAAAAGTTGACTGAAAGTGTTTAGGAGGAAAATAAAGCATTTCCTCTCTTTCCTTTGATTCTTTAAAAAGCGAGGTTATGTATTTTTCTTATAAAAATGTTTCAGAAAATTCAGAAGGTTGGGGCATCTGGGTGGCTCAGTCAGTTAAGCATCCAACTTCAACTCCAGTTATGATCTCACAGTTTGTAGGTTCGAGCCCCACGTCGGGCTCTGTGCTGACAGCTCAGAGCCTGGAGCCTGCTTCAGATTCTGTGTCTCCCTCTCTCGCTGCTCCTCTCCCGCTCACACTCACTCTCTCTCAAAACTTAATAAACATTGAAAAAAATTTTAAGTTTGCTTCCTTCAATTAGCAGAGTCCAGTTAGAGCCAGTGTGCTACCACTTCATACATCCTCCTTCCTGACAGTTAACCGCTTCCCACTATGTAAATCTAATTACACAACAATATTATTATTATTCCATTTATCCATCCTCCTCTGTGCTGTTTCTGTCTCGTTTTACTTCTACATACATTGTAAACCTAACCTTACGACCTTATCATTTCTGCTTGAAACAGCTGTTTCTTAAGGAAGTTATGAAAAGAAAATAACATGTAGTTCTTATGGTTACCTGCTGACTTTTCTTTTCCAGTTGTCTTTTCTCCTTCCTATAGATCTGAGTTTCCTTCTAGTACCTTTTCGCCTCAGCCTGAAGAACATTCTGCAGCAACCCTTCCGTGCAGATCTGCTGGCCGCAAGTTCTCTCGTTTTCTTGATCTGAGAGGGTCTTTATTTGCCTGTTTTTAAAGGATGGATTCACTGAGTGTAGAATTCTGCGTTGACCTTTTTTTTCCTCTGCTCTTTAAGTAGGTCTTCATGGTGTTCTCTGGTCTCTCTTGTTTCTGTGAGAAGGCTGTGACACTGGTTACTGTCCCCATGTTTATTTGTGTATTTACTCTGTCCCTTTTCTCTGCAGCTGTCAAGATTTTCCTGCATTCTTGTTTCTTGGCATTTTAACTATGACATGCTTAAGTATGTTGTTATCTTGCTTTAGTGTTTACTGAGCTTCTTGGATCTAGAAGTTAGAAAATTCAGTCTTTTTTTTTTCTTTAAAATTTAACTTTTCTATCCCGTTCTGACTTGTATTATATATATTTTAGTATTGTCACACAGTTCCTGAGACTCTTGATCTTCCCCCCCAACCACCCCCCCCAAACTTTTCCTCTCTGGTTTGCAAATTGGGTAAGTTTTTATTGCTTTGTTTTCACTTTGACCGACCAGGCTTTTGGCATCTAAAACCTGCAGTTGAGCCCCCATGTGGTGAACGGTGCCCCTGCCCGTGAGCATCCTCACAGGTCCCCTTGTAAGAGCAGCAGAGGGATGAGGCACGCAGAGAAGGTGATGCGGGGATGGAGGCAGATACTGAAGTGATGTGACTGCAAGCTGAGGAACGCCAGGGCCACCAAAGCTGAGAAACAAAGAATAGATTTGCCCTCCTAGGTCCCTGGAGGGATTGCTGTCTTCCCAACACCTGGATTTTTGGCCCACTGAAACTATTTCGGACTTCTGCCCCCCAGAACCGTTAGAGAATACATTTCTGTTTTAAGCCATCAAGTTGTGGTAATTTATTACAACAGCCACAGAAAACTAAAACCCTACCCAATGAGTTCTTAGTTGTGTGTTCCTTGGTTCTAGAATTTCCATTTAGCTTGTTATGGTTTGCTTTTAATGTTTTCTCTTTTTCTGCTAAGGTACCCTATTTTTTTTAGTCCTCAGGCCATAATTTTCTTTACTTTTTTGGGACTTTTTTTTTTAAGTTTATTTATTTTGAGAGAGAGAGAGAGGGAGACAGAGAGAGCACAAGAGCATACAGGCAGAAGAGGGGCAGAGAGAGAGAGAATCCCAAGCAGGCTCCACACTGTCCACTCAGAGCCCGACTCAGGACTAGAACTCATGAACCAAGAGATCATGATCTGAGCTGAAATCGAGAGTTGAACACTTAAGCCAGGCGCTCCCTTTGAGACATATTTATGAGAGCTGCTTTAAAGTCTCTTCTGGGCTAACTTGGTCAGTTTCTCTTGAGTATGTTTTTTTGTTTTGACTATGGGTCACATTTTTTGTGTAACATTTGTAATTTAGTACTTTTCAGTTGCATATTGGAAATTGTCGACACATTGTTAAGACTCTGAATTCTCCTCTTACGAATGTTGACTTTTTATTCTAATTGGTAGCCTGTTTATTGGCTGATCGTCTTTAGCTTCTGAAAGCTTCGTTTTATCTTTGGTTAGGGTCAACGTGAGAAAAGCCTAAGGGATTTTCTAAGCGGCTCTGACTCGTGGGGACTCAGCCTCTGCATTAGTATTTAGTTGCTGCATAATAAATTGCCTACCACAAACTCTGTGACGTAACATACATGTATATCTCAGAGTTTCTGTAGGTAGGTCTAGGCCGGCCTTAGCCAGATTCTCTACTCAGGCTCCATAAGGCTGAAATCAAGGGGCTCTCCAGGACAGAAATCTCATCTCAGGCCCCTAGTCCTCATCTAAGATCATTCCGATTGTTGGTAGAATTTGAGTCCTGGCCTTTGTAGGCTTGAGGTTCTTGGTTTCTCCGTGGGTGAAACTGGGAGTCACCCTTAGGTCTCAGTCATGTGGCTCTCAGAGTGTGGCGGCCAGCATCTTCAGAGCCAGCGGACTTCTCCCGTCAGCTCCAGTGGAGCCTTCTGTGAGGTGACCCGATCGAGGGAGCAACTCTCCATCCTGTTCGCGGGAGCCCCCCACACCCAAGGGGAAGGAGTTACCCAGATCATTGGGGATCCTCTTCCAGATCTGCTGAGAGCCTGTGAATCTGGTCAGGCATGAGGCTTTGTGAGGGTGCGTCCAGAGTAGGCCTTACTCTAGAGTAGTGCTTCTCAATCCGTTTCATTATTGTCCTGACTACGAAACCTTTTTAGATTCTTTCTCTCCTGACCACTCCCTAAACTTTAGAACTACAATATACTGTGTATCTGTTTATGAACTGGGGCCCTTTGGAGAGTCACGGACCTTGAGAACTGTTTTTGCATCCTCTCTCTAAGAATCCATTTTTGCCCCTTAGGAAAAGCATCACCCTCTTCCGGATTGCACTCTCTAGAGGAGCTTCTAGAGCTGCAGCCTTCCTCGTAGCTCAGCTGGGTGGACAGGTTTTAATGGCGTCTCATGAGATCTCTGCTTTTTCCACATGTAATTCCCCCATGAGTGGCTTGTCCCCTACTACCTGTTAGGTTCGGAATCCCATGCCGGCTGCTTTCTTGTAAGCGTGATGAGGTCTCTGCTGCGCGGGACTGCAGGGCACCCTCACCTGGACTTCGGGTGCCCCCTTCTGAGCTCCAGTTCCAAGCGCGTGGCCTGCTCTAGTCTGGTCTCTGCCGCCTCAGCAGAGTGGGGCTGCGTGCTCTGTTTGAATTTAACTTGCTGTGCTGCTGTCGAAATTGTCCCCTGGTGCTGGTGGGGCAGGGAAGTGGGCGTTCATAGGGTCCCTGGTCCAAGTCTCCCAGGCCTGCGTGCCTGCTGTCCAGCACCTGAATCCAGTCGCCTCTC